>NC_137674.1:103104521-103152021 GCF_963989245.1 Nansenia antarctica
AAATCTAACCGCATCTCACGTCCCTAGCCTTCTGGTGGACTTGTCTCTGCAGCTCTGCAGCATAACAGCAGCGTCCAGCTGTTAGAGTAATGAGACCCATAACACTTGGGATATGGTCACAACAGTTTATCTCTCTCTCTCACTCTCTCTCACACACACACACACACACACACACACACACACACACACACACACACACACACATTAAAAGTGAAAACGACATGATCGGAAGCACCAAACCTCTGATCACTTCGCTTCCCCTCTACTCTGAATGCGGAACACTACCCCCAGCAACAGGTGACGAAGTAGGCAGCAGCAGTTGTAGTTAGCGTGGGAACCGTCCCTTTCCCTTGCCAATCGTGACGTTAGAATTCTAAGGTTCTATCTCCATTTTTGTCAAAATTTAGTTTTTTACATAATCTGATCCATTAGGTGTTTATTAATGCCTGTGTGGTGTTATTTTTAAAAATGTTGACATTTTTGAGTTAGTAATTCATAAAATACAAAGGTTCCATCTCACAAAACATAATGGAATGTAAAAACGTTGACGCTCAATATCTCAGAACTACCCTAAACGGAGATAGAACCTTATAATTCTAAGCTCACGAATTATGGTGAACGTGCATGGTTTAAATACTCACACAAATGCATGGTAGATGAATGCCCACGCCCGCGGTCTCTCCAGCACGTTGTAGAGGCAGTTCTGGAGCCGCCGGTAACGCGCGTTCCTCCGGCCGCTCTGCGCGCTGTAGTTGAGCGGCTTCCCGAGCAGACTCAGCCGGGCTCCCTGGTGTCGCCTCTGCGCACAGACACCTGCTGTCGGCCCCGGCGAGGAGAGCAGCCCGTCCGCGATCCGAACCTCGTTGTTCATCGTCTTCCGTCCAGACTCCACGTCTTTCAAGCCGTAGTCCTGAGACCCGAGTCCCGCCGGCGACGTCTTCATCCAGAGCCCCGTAGTACCGGCCTCGTCGCCACTGTGGTTGCGGGGCATGGCATCACCAGCGCCGGCCGGGAGTGCGTGCGCGTCGAGTCCCGTTACATGCACATATAACAGGGTTTGGGGAGTTTGGGAACGTAGGCTAGCCTATACTAATGGAAACCATATACGGTTGTTTTTTATTAGGATAAATACATGTCAATGAATATTAATTTATTATACTCTCATCTTCTATCTCGGTGGTTTTCTACCGGGGTTTGGTGAGGTTTGAAAGAGGAATTCCGAGGTTTGGAGACGTCCCTGCCTGCCCACGGCGATTTGGCCATCTGTGCGTCGAGGCGCGGGAAGAGCGCAGTTATGAAGGAGTGTCACCGTCTCCCGGGCAGACATTTGGCGAGGGGAGGGGAGGGAATCTCTCTCTCTCTCTCTCTCTCTCTCTCTCTCTCTCTCTCTCTCTCTCTCACACACTCTCTCTCTCTCTCTCTCTCTCTCTCTCTCTCTCTCTCTCTCACTACTCTCTCTGATAGCGCTGATTATGGACATCAGCACAAGAAACCTACAACGAAACTCATCCATGGCCACATAGATCTTGCTGTTTCGTTAAATCGTTAAAAATGTCTCTCCCCCACAACGAAATTCCGACCACCAGGCAACCAGGGGCTTTCTGTCAGACTGCCCACGTGTTCTTAAGTGATGCAATGATATATATGCACAAACACATACACACACACACACACACACACACACACACAGGTTGTAACGGTTTGTGAAATCATATTCATCCAGAATAAAGAGAGAGAGAGAGACACCTCGAAAAGTATGGACGGGTGCGTAAAAATCGTATCTCAAAGTGAAACTTCAGACAAATTCGTGCTTCTGTAGGGAGAAATGTGGCGGTGGTATATCAAAGCTGGGTGATGTTTGAGTCATTTGGCGGTGGTTTGGTGACTCGTCTGCCGGGTGGAATCATGTGAAACGCAGCTGTGCCAGTGTCCTTCTGAGCTCCGCGTAAAGACGCAGCAGACACATCGTGACGTTAGAATTATAAGGTTCTATCTCCATTTTTGTCAAAATTGAGTTTTTCACATAATCTGATGCATTAGGTGTTTATTAATGCCTGTGTGGTGTTATTTTTAAAATGTTGACATTTTTGAGTTAGTAATTAATACAATACAAAGGTTCCATCTCACAAAACATAATGGAATGTAAAAACTTTGACGCTCAATATCTCTGAACTACCCTAAACGGAGATAGAACCTTATAATTCTAAACTCACGAAATCTGAAACTGACGGCAGAACAGGTTCGGTATGTAGCCTACCTAGTCAGGAGCGAAATAATCCTGATTCTGATTGACTTGTAGTTATTAAACGATGTAGGCCATCCATGTAAACAACCTTATAGCAACATGTTTCATGACAATGGGGGAACAGAGATAACCATTCATGTTACAACCATGTTTAAGATGGTATTTAATTATCCAGTATTTACGAAGAAACTATTTGGCAACTATATGTGGTAACAAAGGGTACTCTTTGGTACTTATCTCAATCAATTCAGCACCATTGGTAAACATTAGGCCAAAACGACATCCTCAAGGTCTGAGGGTGACACTCTCGGGCAGGGCTACCTCATCGCAACAGTGTGAATCCAAATCACTTCGGCTACATCTGCAGTTATGGCTGTTAAACCCCAATTGATTCAGCCCTTGCGGGATGCTACGTTGCCTTCATATCAGACAATTAAAACGAAACTCAACAATCAAGCTCTCACTCACTCACACACACACACACACCTCAATAAAATATACACACTTATTTTCAAATATAGCGGAGAAGAAATTGATTCATATTGTATGTTAAGAATAACGACAATGTATGTTAAGAATTGGATATTAAAAGGAGAATAGAAGAACAGAGGAATACATTGTGTTAGACGTGTGTGTGTGTGTGTGTGTGTGTGTGTGTGTGTGTGTGTGTGTGTGTGTGTGTGTGTGTGTGTGTGTGTGTGTGTGTGTGCTGCCGACAACATTTCTAACTATTGTGCAATTGTGAATTGTATATTCTGAGCAATTCAGTCTCTTGTTGGCAGGACTAATTAAATAAACAAAAATACAGGATTGTTTAGTTCAGATTAAAAACATTTAAAACGACCTCCATCAGCGCAGCTGGTCAGTACCAGAAGAGCAGTGTCACACCAGGGGAACAGTTTCTTCTCTGCAGTGCAGTGCGTCGGTCAACCGCCCCTTTAGCACACCTCTGCTGTGTCCCGTGATAGAAGTATGCCCTCTAGTGGCGAGAGACTGGCACCACAAGCAATCCGAGCTGCGTTGCTGGCCAGTATACAGAAACAGTGTAGAATTGCCTTGTTTGGTTTAAACCAGATCAGACAGTGACATCTACAGGACAGATGACCAGTGGGGCTGAGTTTCTACCACCGTCATTGATACAGGGACTGAATAGATTTTCCCTCTGAAGTCACAGCCAGTGAAAGATTACCTCCACACAGTAGAGCTACACCAGCCCCTCCTCATAACCCATAAACACGCTGGGGCTTCTCTGCCTGGGAGAGGCAGGTATGAGCCTTGTACCCATTACCATTCGTCAGAACCACAGTCCAGCATCCATCCTCAGGACTTGTTCATTCTGCTTTTTCTTAAGTAAAGAGATACTTTATTTTTTGCAAACTTGCCTACCACTCTTCATTGTCCTGCACTGCGCCTAAGTCCATACCTTTAGTACCTCATAACAGGACTGTATATTAGAACAATGAACACTCCAACGCAACATACTATACTATAACAGCTGTCCATATGTGACTAGGTAAAGAATAACTGCACATCGAATGTCAATGATGTTTATGGAATCTGAGTTATTGATGGACCCTTGTCATTGTTTTATTGCTGATACATACATTACACCCATGTCATTGTTTTTTTTATTATTATTATTATTATTATTATTATTATGATTATACTGTAGGCCTAATGTTAATTTGTTTGTTGTTGAACGAGGAGCTAAATTCCAAAAGCATTTCACTCCATCACTTACAGCTGTATGCAATGTACATGACCAATACAATGTCATGATTTGATTTGAGATTTTTACATACGTGCTTATCCCCTGTCAAAGGTTTATGCCAATGTTTGACCAATGTTATGGTTGTATAGGATATTCATCAAGGAGCATGGCCTGGAGGGCATGGTGGAGGCTAGTTGGGCTAAAAAGAAGTGGGAGGATTTGAAACAAAAATATAAGGTAAGTTGAAATATCAAAATGAAATGTTTAACTAAATAATGATCAATCAGATTACCCTTGTGTATGTTATTTTGTAGGAACTGAAGGCACCTCGGACAGGGGTCAGCACTGAGGGAGGAGAGGCCACTGCTGCTAGCTGGAAGTGGTTCGATGCCATGGATGAGGTGATGGGGCAAAGACCATCGGTGACGCCACATTACCTCATCTCCTCGTCTGTGGCGTCGACGTCAGCAGCAGCAGTGGTCTCTCCTCCAGTGGCAGAGGGTCCCACTCCGGCTCCCAAGAGGAAGCGGGAGTCGGAGTGGGTCTCTCTGTTTAGAGAGGAGCCGGAGAAAGAGGAGGAGAAGCAAGAGAGAAGAGAGAGAGTGAGGCATTGGAGAGAGAGGAGAAGAGGGAGAGATTGACAGAGGAGAAGGAAGAGAGAAGAGAGAGGGAGGCGTTGGAGAGAGAGGAGAAGAGGGAGAGAGAAGGAGAGAAGAGGGAGAGAGAAGGAGAGAAGAGGGAGAGAGAAGGAGAGAAGAGGGAGAGAGAAGGGACCGGGAATTCAGGATGTGGATGGAGAGCAGGGCGAGTCAGGAGAGAGAGGAGTGGTTCATGAAAATGATGCAATTGTTTTTTCAACATTTTTTAAAAATTATTTGATCATTTTGATTTGCCGTCTTTCTTCTGTGATTATTTTAGAAACATGCTGATGGGTTATGAATAGAACAGAGACAGTAATGACACAGTAGTAAAATAAAATAAGGAGTTGTGCTAACAGGTAGAATAGTGTGGTCTGATCCTTGCATAGAGCAAACATTCTCCCCCCCCCCCCTCCCCCTCATCTTAGCTCCATGGTGGGGGGAGGGAACTGGCTGGTCATGACGACAGTCATGAAGCGACCAATTGCGCGAGCCTATGTTTAAGGTTTAAATATCCAGAGCGGTTATATACACGACACACACACACACACACACACACCGCAAGTCCTGCTGCTTTGCTCCATCAACAGAACACGGACTCTTTTACTGTCTTTTCTTCATTTATTGACCATTGGAAACACATTTAATTAAGGTAAGAAACTTGTGAAATTATATTTGTCATATCATATGTATGATACATGTAATCTGTCTAAAAAATAGACAAACAACAACAACAACAAAATATATATATACCGTACTGGCAATATTAGTGCAGCCGTGGAATTCCACCCCTTAGGGGCCAGCCAGTGCAATCAGAACTAGGTTTATTATTATACCACACTTTACTCTACACATAATCGTGTTCCTGCAGTGCAGGGATCAGGTGAGTAGGAGCAGACACTGCAGCGGCGAGCCTGTTTCGGAGGGTGTCCCCAGACTGCTGGAGGAGCGGATCATTGACTTCTCCGCCGACACCGTCATCACCATCATCATCACCATCACCACCATCATCACCATCACCACCATCATCACCATCACCACCATCATCACCATCACCACCTTCATCAGGCTCCAAAATGTCCCCATTGCTGATGCAGAGGTTGTGGAGGAAAAGGCAGTCAATGATGACCTCGGACACAAACTCCACCTTCACCTCTAGCGCCTTGAGAAAGAGGGACCGCCACCTTGTCTTCAGCACCCCAAACGCCCTCTCCACCACACACCTCGCCCTGGACAGCCTTGTGTTGTACCTTCCCTCAACGGCATTCCGGACAGGCTCACGGAATGGGGTCATCAGACAAATGGGTTGAGCCAGACAGGGATACCCTCCGTCCCCTATGAGGCACCATCCTGGAGGTGGGTACAGCTGGTGCAAATACAGGGGGCTGTACCTGAGGACCCAGGCATCGTCAACAGAGCCAGGGTAGCCGACATGGACATCCAGAAAACGACCCTTGTCGTCACAGATTGCCTGGAACTTCCTGTTGAAGTTATCCACTGCAAACTGTCCAGGTGGTACTATGCGCACATGGCACCCACCTATGCTCCCTGCCACTTTGCTGAAAGCTGGGGAACCAGACAGCTGCTGGAACCCAGCCCCGATTTCCTCCAGCTGATCCCTGTTGGGGAGGCAGATGAGCCTCCTGAACACCCCTTGGATGCCCTTGCTGATCCGGTGCACCATGTCATGACATGTGGTACGGGGAATGTCAAAAGCCTCTGACACAACCCTGTAAGATGTTCCACATGCCAACCAGTAGACAAACACAAGGACCTCAAATGTCTTCCCCCATCCATGGTCGGTGTCCCCCTCCAGCAGGTGGATGAGGTTCTCCATGGTTGGCCTTGATAGACGGAAGTCATTCATGAGGTCACCTTCCCCAAAAAAGAGGCGCAGCATTGGCACATGGGGATTTACCCTGCAGTATGGCCCTCTTGCAACAACCTGTAAATAGTTATGAAGTTAAGTTAGATTGATGTCAGTTTGATGATTAAACATGATTGATGATCTTAGACTGATGATTTATTCACGAGTCTGTCTGTTCTGATGCTATACAAGATTGTAATTTAAGAAGATCCTCACTTTCTCTCATCACAATATAGCCTATAGCCTACTGGGAGCTAGTAGTGAGCTAGTGTAACAGGTTAAGGAATGAGTCATATTTTTGTAACCTTTCATTTTATATTTTGTGGTTAGGTAAGTTTTATTTCACCAAAATCTGGTATTGTTCATTGTAATTTGTAGGTATTGGGAGATTTGTGTGTAATTGCGCCCCTAGGGGGCAGTGGTGGCTATAGGTTGCATTTTCCGCGTTTCTCTCAGTCTAAATTCTATGAGACGGAGAGAGGTACGTGTCTACTATGGAAGCATATAGTAGACTCAATTCAAATGCTAATGCAATATGAGATTGCAATTGCATGTTCCACTTTTGCATGCATTCTTTCAGACAATATTCAAATTCAAATGCAATTCTAATGATTTTCATGTTCATGTACCTGATGTGCACATTCGCTGTCAATATTAAAATTATAATGCAAAGCCATTTGACATTTAATTTTCAAAGTCATGCGCTGCTTTGTAGCTGACAAAATTCAAAAGTTCCTTCTAATGTGCAAATGACTGCAATCCCAAAATAGCATATTCATTTGCCACTTTTGCCTGCGTTATTTGAGTCAATATTCAAATTGTAATGCAATAATGTGATACGCAATTGCATTTACATGTTCTAGGAAACACATCCGCTTTACAGCTGACAAAATTCAAACTCTCTATGAGTCTATGCAATTCAAACGCATCCGGGTACTTTGCTCTCCCGTCATGTCCACGCCCCTTTTTGGGTGATAGCAGTGGAGAAGTTTGAGTGGCGGTCAATGGAAATGTCTGGTCTTTGCTACTGCAACACTTTAAATGAATGTGCAATAACACTATGTTACTATGACAACCCTAGTCGTCATGACAACCCTAGTCGTCTGTCTGTACAGTATAGTATAGTGGATAGTGTACATAGCCTCTATTTATGTAAACCAGCTCCTTCCCTTCTTGTGTTTTTTTTTTTGTTGTTTTTTCTTTCCTAACACCAGGGGAGCCCCCCCTCCCAAATTTCGTTGTTTGGTACCTGTACTATAGCAATGACAATAAAGACCATTCATTCATTCATTCATAAAATAAGAAAACCATGGCATGTTGAGAGTATTTATATTAGTTGTTGTTTTTTTCTAGTTAGCGCTTAGTAAACATATGCCACATGTTATTACACTGTCTCTGATCTAATGATCCAATTATTTAATGCCTCCTCCCATCTAATTGCCATCTTTGATCTCCAGTGAGTTTGCGTTTTAGACAACACCGACCATCATTGGTGAGATCAAATAATGAGATAGAGATGATAGTGATCTCCTTACTTACTAACGGATAGATCTGACATCACCTTCAACATCCCACACAGGGTGAGAGAGAGGGAAAGGGAGGGAGAGGGAGAGAGAGAGGGTGTGTTCGAAATGGCATACTAGCATACTACTCATACTAGATATGACGTAGATTTGAGTATGCGAGAGCGTTCACACAGTGTACAGTATGCGAAATTTGAGAATGCGAGAAATCTAGTATGTATACTAGATTTTGCTGAATATTTGAGTATGCCAGGTACTAAATCCCCAAAATGCTGAAGCTGGTCAAATAATATCATTTGATGGTGGTATTCGGTCATATCTAGTATGCTAGTCTAGGTCATATCTAGTATGCTCGTCTGCCATTCTGAACGCAGCCTGAGTGGTTGACACTGCATTCCTTTGAGGAGGAGGTGGAGGACTACTGTGATATGACTATTGTCAACATGTCATCCATCTTATTATTTAGTTTTAGTTTGAGTTATTTTTTCTGTTGAACCGAGCTGGTGAACCGTTAACATCCTTAGCGCTCGCACACACACACACACACACACACACACACACACACACACACCCCTAAGTTGGAGTATTTTCACTAAAGTGTGGTGTGTTACAGAAGCTAGCAGAACTGATGGATGTGGCCTGGCTGTGTTCTCTCTCTGAGGCCTGCAGACAGCTGCTCTGTTGTGTTGTGTTGTGTTGTGTTCACCCTCTGGCCCACTGCTGTTTAGCCCTCAGGACACACACACACACACACACACACACACATACATGCACACACACGCACATACACGCACAGACATACAGACACACACACACACACATACACACACACACGTTCCACTCCTGTGCGGAAAACCGTAGTGCTTTTTAGATATTAGGAGCCCAAATCCGATTGCCAGTTAGGCAAACTATTATATAGTGTCGTTGCCGATCAATGATCGACGTCGTTATATAGAGAAAATTAATGAAATAGGGGTTGATTCATCAGAGCAGTCATACGTCATCTCCCTGTCATCAGGGATTTGTCGATCTTTTATTTGATTTGCCGTGTAAATCCCCAGAATTGTTTTGCCATTTGGTTAAGCATTTCCCACTTTTGCTTAACGGATTACTGTAATAACGCCATAAGGAAGCATGTGGGAGCTCGAGCTGCTGCTAGTCTGTCTGACACGAACATGTAAACATCATGCTAGCAATGTGAGACTCGTATATACGGCATACAATTTGTATGTATCTGGAATAGCTAAACACACTTAGAATCTGCTAGCAATCCTGTCCAACTCCTAAGGGAGGCATTTTGGGGGGGATTTCTTTCTTGTTTTGATAATCCCTAACTAACCAAGTCGTGGCCACACATTCAAGAGCTCGAGCTCATGTCAACCCCCCAAACACGACCATATAACTACTAGTGTTACTGTTAGCTTACTTCTCAATTATTTGACTCACCCACTTAATTCGACAATATCCACCACGTGTGTAAATGTTTGGGGGTTTTCCTCAGGGTAATTGTCTGTTTGTGATAAAAGAGCGTTTTACTCTGTGTGGTGGTTCCCAGACCAGACCGCCCTCTCCTCTCCTCTCCTGCATGTTGTATAAAAGCAATATCACACTCGAGGTCGTGTGTTATACTGAATATGTGTTGAAGACGAGATCAGCGCTGGAGAACTGTCAACCCACTAGGTGACTTTCCGTCGGAGCTGTCAAAACAGAAAGTACCGTAGGAGACACGAGCTGGATGTTCAGTAGGCTACACCCATACGATCTGACTACAATCTCATCTACCGAAAGTACCGATTGGAACAATCTTACCGGAGAGAATTAGAGTTTCTCCCCCCCCACACACACACCGGATTATCTCTCCACCGGCTTCCGTCGCCCGGTGAAGTTTCATGTCACAAGTGCAGGTAGGCTCACGAAAGAAGTGTCGGTGTATTTTTAAAGGTTGGAAAATAAGTTATTCCACGTTATTCCAGATCAGATCATAGATTTGCGGTAGTTTACATTTGCATGTGTCGTCGGCAACTAAGGTTCCATCTCATAAAACATAATGGAATGTAAAAACTTTGACGCTCAATATCTCTGAACTGCCCTAAACGGAGATAGAACCTTATCATTCTAAACTCACCCATTGAGGAGGAGATACGAGGTAGCCTATTTATGGTTCACAGCACCATCTCACTGTCACACATCAGCTGCTCAACTACAGACTCAACATTTAAATATGTCATGATAATTAGCCTGGCGGCTGGACTGGACTAATTTATAGGCCGACCCGTCTCTACACAGTAGAGGTGCTAATTCATTACACACACACACACACACACACACACACAGACACAGACACAGACACAGACACAGACACAGACACAGACACAGACACAGACACAGACACAGACACAGACACAGACACAGACACAGACACACACACAGACACACACACAGACACAGACACAGACACACACACACACACACACACACACACACACACAGTCTATGCAGAATCCAGACTGTAGGATACCTGGCACACCTGACTGAAGGACACCTGGTACACCTGACTGTAGGACACCTGGTACACCTGACTGAAGGATACCTGGTACACACCTGACTGTAGGATACCTGGTACACACCTGACTGTAGGATACCTGGTACACCTGACTGAAGGATACCTGGTACACACCTGACTGAAGGATACCTGGTACACACCTGACTGTAGGATACCTGGTACACACCTGACTGTAGGATACCTGGTACACACCTGACTGTAGGATACCTGGTACACACCTGACTGTAGGATACCTGGTACACCTGACTGAAGGACACCTGGTACACACCTGACTGTAGGATACCTGGTACACCTGACTGAAGGACACCTGGTACACACCTGACTGAAGGACACCTGCTACACACCTGACTGTAGGACACCTGCTACACACCTGACTGTAGGACACCTGGTACACCTGACTGAAGGATACCCTACACACCTGACTGAAGGACACCTGGTACACCTGACTGAAGGATACCCTACACACCTGACTGAAGGATACCTGGTACACACCTGACTGAAGGATACCTGGTACACCTGACTGAAGGATACCTGGTACACACCTGACTGAAGGATACCTGGTACACCTGACTGAAGGATACCTGGTACACACCTGACTGAAGGATACCTGGTACACACCTGACTGAAGGATACCTGGTACACACCTGACTGAAGGACACCTGGTACACACCTGACTGAAGGATACCTGGTACACACCTGACTGAAGGACACCCTACACACCTGACTGTAGGATACCTGGTACACACCTGACTGTAGGATACCTGGTACACACCTGACTGTAGGATACCTGGTACACACCTGACTGAAGGATACCTGGTACACACCTGACTGTAGGATACCCTACACACCTGACTGTAGGATACCTGGTACACACCTGACTGTAGGATACCTGGTACACACCTGACTGTAGGATACCCTACACACCTGACTGAAGGACACCTGGTACACACCTGACTGTAGGATACCTGGTACACACCTGACTGAAGGACACCTGGTACACACCTGACTGTAGGATACCTGGTACACACCTGACTGAAGGATACCTGGTACACCTGACTGAAGGATACCCTACACACCTGACTGAAGGACACCTGGTATACACCTGACTGAAGGATACCTGGTACACCTGACTGTAGGATACCTGGTACACACCTGACTGTAGGATACCCTACACACCTGACTGTAGGATACCTGGTACACACCTGACTGAAGGATACCTGGTACACACCTGACTGAAGGATACCTGGTACACACCTGACTGTAGGACACCTGGTACACACCTGACTGTAGGACACCTGGTACACCTGACTGAAGGATACCTGGTACACACCTGACTGTAGGATACCCTACACACCTGACTGAAGGACACCTGGTACACACCTGACTGAAGGACACCTGGTACACACCTGACTGAAGGACACCTGGTACACACCTGACTGTAGGATACCTGGTACACACCTGACTGAAGGATACCTGGTACACACCTGACTGAAGGATACCTGGTACACACCTGACTGTAGGATACCTGGTACACACCTGACTGAAGGACACCTGGTACACCTGACTGAAGGACACCTGGTACACACCTAACTGAAGGACACCTGGTACACACCTGACTGAAGGACACCTGGTACACACCTGACTGAAGGACACCTGGTACACACCTGACTGTAGGATACCTGGTACACACCTGACTGAAGGATACCTGGTACACACCTGACTGTAGGATACCTGGTACACACCTGACTGAAGGATACCCTACACACCTGACTGAAGGACACCTGGTACACCTGACTGAAGGATACCTGGTACACACCTGACTGAAGGACACCTGGTACACACCTGACTGAAGGATACCTGGTACACCTGACTGAAGGATACCCTACACACCTGACTGAAGGACACCTGGTACACACCTGACTGTAGGATACCTGGTACACACCTGACTGAAGGACACCTGGTACACACCTGACTGAAGGATACCTGGTACACCTGACTGAAGGATACCTGGTACACACCTGACTGAAGGACACCCTACACACCTGACTGAAGGACACCTGGTACACACCTGACTGAAGGATACCCTACACACCTGACTGTAGGACACCTGGTACACACCTGACTGAAGGATACCTGGTACACACCTGACTGAAGGATACCTGGTACACACCTGACTGAAGGATACCTGGTACACACCTGACTGAAGGATACCTGGTACACACCTGACTGAAGGACACCCTACACACCTGACTGTAGGACACCTGGTACACGATATTATGTAAGCAGTGAGATTGAAGCTGAATACAGTTTACTTTACCCCATTGCCTTGTTCCCCTCGGTCTCCTCTGGCCCCTCTAATACCAGGACCTCCCTGAACACATTCACACATGATCACTAACACACAGGTAATCACGCTGTGTCACATGTCACAAATTACTGGACGTTTATCATACTAGTAACATTAGAACAGTAATACAATGTTCTTACTACAGTAATAACAGCCTTAACTTACACCAGATCCTTAACATACAGTACACATAAAACACATCAGACATATTTTACATTACTTATAATCCAATATGCACATTAATGTACTTCGACGTCCTTTACTCAGGTTGATGTATTATCTTACAACATACATGATGAAAACAGAGAACTCAGGAACACTGACTGAGTAACTGAGTTACCGTACATATTGATATTCATGCTCATATACTGACTTTTTATATTCGTATTGCATAGAGAGTTTGAATTTTGTCAGCTGTAAAGCGGATGTGTTTCCTAGAACATGTAAATGCAATTGCGTATCACATTATTGCATTACAATTTGAATATTGACTCAAATAACGCAGGCAAAAGTGGCAAATGAATATGCTATTTTGGGATTGCATAGTCATTTGCACATTAGAATGAACTTTTGAATTTTGTCAGCTACAAAGCAGCGCATGACTTTGAAAATTAAATGTCAAATGGCTTTGCAGTATAATTGTAATATTGACAGCGAATGTGCACATCAGGTACATGAAAATGAAAATGCAAATCATTAGAATTGCATTTGAATTTGAATATTGTCTGAAAGAATGCATGCAAAAGTGGAACATGCAATTGCAATCTCATATCGCATTAGCATTTGAATTATGTCTAGTCGTATATGCTTCCATAGTCTACAGCAGTGCAATGTAAACTTATAATATTGATTGATTGATTGAAAACTTTATTAGAAGATTTGCAGAAGTAGGTACATGAAAGTACATATTACATACAAGGTCAACTAAAAGGATAAAAACCCAAGAAAGCCACTGGCTTATTTCAATTGGGGTCCTTGATTGAATATACCTATTGATATACCTATCATAACTTTAATTTGAGTGCACATGAGAAGTTGTACATGCATTTAAAGATGAGTGCACATAAATTCGGTCATGTTGTATCGAAAACATTGGTGTTTTGAGCGTTTTAGAGACTTTCATTTAGCTAACCTCGTGGTTCATTTTTCGGTATGCTAGCTCTCATCACTGTCAGCTAGCGCTCCGTGTCAGTTAGCTGAAATGTTTCAGTTGTACTTTTTTGTGCTAGGTTGACTCATGCTGAGAAGACATCTACATGTTTTGATGTTTCATTACAGCATTATTTTTGTGTGCATTGTACAGATTAAAAGTGCCTAAAGTACACATCAGCGTCCTGTCATCGGTCAGCACAGAACACAACGCAGGTAGTCAACTCGAGACAGACCGAGCCGGTTACACTAGCTAACATGTTAATGTGTTAATACATGTTAATGTGGGGCTGCTAACAAGTTAATGTGTTAATTCAAGTTAATGTGGGGTGCTAACAAGTTCATGTGTTAATACATGTTAATGTGCGGCTGCTAACATGTTAATGTGTTAATTCAAGTTAATGTGGGGTGCTAACAAGTTCATGTGTTAATACATGTTAATATGGGGCTGCTAACATGTTAATGTGTTAATACATGTTAATGTTCGGCTGCTAACATGTTAATGTGTTAATACATGTTAATGTACGGCTGCTAACATGTTCATGTGTTAATACATGTTAATGTAGGGCTGCTAACAAGTTATCGTGTTAATACATGTTAATGTGGGGCTGCTAACAAGTTCATGTTAAGTGTTCATGTAGGGCTACTTACTTCGGGGTGAAACATCCTGTACATCTGCATCATTAACATCAGACGAGATCTCCTCCTCCGTCGTCTGATAAGAGGCATGTTGGCTGGATAAAGTTGTATTATTAAATGGTCACTGATAAAAAGATGTTGGTGAGTGAAGCACGTGCTATCTCTGGACCCAGGATGTCTCGTGAGGTAACGTGAGGTAACGTGAGGTCATGTAAGCACCCAGGATGTCTCGTGAGGTGAGGTATATCATATCATATATATTTATTTTAATCATGTTCTTTTACCAACTGCTAAGACAATAATATAGTAAACTAGTTACTTGAGCTAGCTAAAGATATTGGCCCCCCAAATCATTTGACAAATTGTTGTAATTATGTTACGATCATTCTATCGAACTCCGTAAGTGAAGGTAAGCGACGCAGGGTTGCGTTTGTAAAATCGCTCCGAGAGCGCCGGAGCGCACACTGTGTGCAACTAAAAGGGACCAGGTAATTTGATTGGACAAGAGGCATTCCATGAGTGCTGATCAGATTTCCAGGGCGAATTTGTGAACAGAAGACGCAAAAAATCGTCCGATCAGATACATACATTATTTTGGTAAACTGGACACATTTTGGGAATATATGTGGTTACTTTCCCGCCTGAAAACATATGAAAACTTAATAAAATGACATGTTAACACTTGTGAATTTAGACAATTCCAAAAGGGTGGTGTATCTTCACTCATCAGCTAACTGTTGATGTATCAGAAGTTTTTTTTGAAATATACAAATTCCCTGCTTAAATGTACTTAAGTGCTGCTGTTGATGGTTAAATACACAGAAAATGCTACAAGGAAAACAGAATGAAACACAACGATATTGCTATGAGAGATTTTAATATGATTACCTGATTACATTTGTTTTAGGACAGTACCACCATTCCCTAAGAGTTACTACACATAAAGAAAGTGTAAACATTTATATTCACAATTAATTTCAACCATTAATTTTTCACAACAACAAATAAAGTGTCTTTTTGTGTTACAGAACCACATGCAAAGGTAATTAGAAACAGCCTGTCCTGCTAACATAATATTCATCATAATGATACCATTGTTCATAAAGGACTTTCCAAATAAGCATATCTCCTTCAACTATTTTCATAATCTGTAAAAAAACGGAAAAATAACCTTGCCCTACTTGGAAACTTTTTCACCAGACCTTGTCACATTTGAATCGCATACTGATTCTAAAATGTTCAAACTTACAAAAAAAGTAAATATTGGTAGTCGATGGTGATCATTTCTGTTGTACTACACAGCATTTATTCATTCTTTAATGGTTCATAGTCTGATCCAGGTTTTTTAGCCTGTGTGAGTTCCCAAGTCGACTTGACTACGTCACGTGCCTGTTCCAAAACCGACTGAGCTGCCTTGTTCGCTGCTTTATCTGCATTATCTGATCTTTTTGCAGCCTTGGCTCCAGTGATTCCACCTCCCATAATGCCACCCACTGCAAGTACTCCACCTGCTACAACCGCTGCTACACCTATTCCTGATGCAACCGCAGTTCCTAGCGCAACCTCTGCACCTATCTCTAACCCTGCTACCAGCCCACCCACTATTCCACCTGCCGCTCCTGCTTTGCATGCACGTGTGATTAACCCAGCAACTACTACAACTGGTAGTACTGCTCCCACTGATACTCCTAACAGTGCCCCAAGTAGCACTCCAGTTGATGTTCCTGCCACCAGATTCAACATCCTGTTTTTCACTGTCATTCTAGCGTGTTTCCTGATCTCAGAGATGTCATGGTTCTCTCCCCTCTCTCCCCTCTCTCTCTTTATGTTTTCCACCTCTGCTTTTATGGCCTCCCCAACTTTTTCAAGGGTTTCATTGGTGTAGATTCCTCTTTCTCTCACTATGTTATTGATTGTGTGCATGAGCTTTTTAACCTGAACGCTATTGCTTCTGTCGTCTGAATCTGACGCCTTGCCAGGAACCCAGTACTTGTTGTCAATGACATGAATGCGACTTGACATGTCATTGACATCAACCAGCTTTTTCAATGAGGGCGTGCCCTCGACAAAGTCATTGATTGTCATTCCATCAGCAAGCTCATCCCCATGTGTGAAGAGGAGCACAGTGTGTTTCAGGGCGTCCTTGCCAAACCATTTGAGTAGTTCCTTCACAGTATCTTGCTCTTCTTTTGTGTATCTTGCCACTTTCAGCATGAAGATGAAGACATGAGGTCCAGGTGCACACTCTGTGAGGCATGATACTATTTCATTTTTGAGATCTTTTTTTGACCTGTCAGGGTCAAACAATCCTGGTGTATCAATAATGGCCACCTTCTGATCATGATCAATGATTCCTTCAATTCTAGTACAATCAGATGTGTCAGCTTTTCCACCGCAACAGATATGAAAGGCATCATTTCCTAGAATGGTATTTCCAGCACTGCTCTTTCCAGATCCAGTTTTTCCAAGAAGCACAATTCTGAGCTCCTCACCTTTTAGAATAGAGAAGAGAAAAGTAATTCGTTTATTTATTTATTTTTACATAGAAACGGCATGGTAGTATATATCTGACAATTATATAGTCGTAGGCCTATAAACTTAAATTACTTTTTAGTCCAAACCATCTTTAAACATGTTACACTACCATAAGACTTTTAGCAAGCCCACAAACTTTCTTCAGTTTTTTTGTTATTGCCTTACATTTTTTATTGGTGAAATGAGAGTGAGTTTTGGGGTTACTTATTGGCCCAACCTCCTATTTATTCTATATTTAATCCCAACCTTCAAATGCTTTCAGACTTTCCCATCTCCCCCGGTATAATAACATTGTCTCATTTCCTTGTGCAATATATCGTTATATTTAAGTGTGATTACAAGGGTTTTAAACCTTTTTATTTAAATAAAAGAAGTTTCCCCTTATAGTTTAATCATGTTCCTATTGTTTGTTTATAATTATTTTTGATTGCCAAACAGTATGTTTGTAGGTCCATCTGAAAACAGACAATGATTTAAAAAACTGTTAAAAAATGTGAGGCCTAGCAAGGTCATGTGATTTACAAAGGGAGTATACAGTAGCAGTTAGAAATAAATGTTCTAAGATGTATTCAGGAAGCGGTTTGGAGGGTGTAAGAGCAAATTATTCAATAATGGCAGCCTGTTTCGTTTCAAGATGTATAAGAAAATATATTTAATATTCTTCTGCAGAAGGAGGAAGTTTACAGGTTCGTCAGACGCATCTGAACGATTCAAAGTTCCTCGTAAAAGTCAAGATCATTCATTACATGTCAGTATATATGCTCTCAGTTCCCCTCATAAACAAGTCCGCCCTTAGGTGAGGTCTAAACCAATCATTTACAGGGGGTGTGGATCTGAACATTGAGGAAGATGATGGGGATGAAGGTTAGGGGGGAATCTGACCCTCGCTTCCTTACAGTATAACAAAAGTGACGAGTGGTGACCATAGAGTGAACAATGCCGGGCAATCACTCTGGTGTGACTCAGCATTGTTCTGAGTTGCTATGTAAATGTATCCCACAGGAGGACAAGCAGAAAAAACAGGTTTCATTGTAATCATTTCAATGTGTCTGTTGTCTAGCCAATGTCAAGCTTCAAGTAGAGAAACTGGTTTTATTGTGTGACAACAGGAAATCATTTTCTATAGCTTGCTGTAGATATTCAATTTAAGATGATGGAGTTTGAATCTTAAATGTAGCTTATTACATATAATAATTTTCTCTCACAAGGGGGAAAAGGAAGTCAAGTGGACACAAATGTTATACTAGGTATTGAGTGTCTTTTTATATGCTAGTGCACTGTATGTTCATAGTAGAATGATTCATTGTAATATGTTAAATTGATTTGTTACAATTTTGCATTTAACATGCACCCACATTGGTAGCCTTCTTTGTTCACAATATAAATGTGTGTTTTCAAATGTTCCAAAATGATTGGTTTGCTATCTATCTACAGTATAGTATATTAAAATGTAACTAATAGATTAGGTTTTAATCTGCATGAAGGCAAAAAGGCCCCTTTTAAACATCGGATGAGCCTCTCTTGTGTGGTCAACATCTTCAGTAATAATGTTTGTAAATATTTTGAAAACAAATATGAATAGTAGACCTATACTGCTTGTGTGGGGCATCACAAATGTTAAAAATGAACAGTTAGTTTTTTTTTTAAAAGGCACGGTAATTTTTCAGTGTTTTCAGAGATATGAAAGTGCAGATTATAAGCTTTCAATGTGTCACACTTTGAAATTGGAAAATAGTTGAATAATGGTTACACTTTATGTGTATAGTAGATTTAGAGTATCATGCCCCGGTAATTCAAATCAGATATTCCCCAATTTAAACTTACTTACCAGCCACTGATTCCTCTCCTTGATGATACCCTGTCATTGAAACGATCAGCTATCTCCAGCACAACCACCTGGTTAATGGGTTAACTAAGCATTCGTGAAGCTCTTCTAGTTCATTTATACTCCTCCTCCCAACCAAGATCAACAGGATGTTCTTCTTTGCCATATAAGGAGGTTATATAACCCTAACCCTAGATTGTCTGAATATGTTTATTTTCTCTCTTGCTCCTGTGCCTTTTTCATTGTCATGTGACTGACCTCTACAGTTTGAGAGGTCCAACCCAAGGCCCTCCATCATTCGCCAGTCGTGTATGCCCGTAACAGAGATTTTACCTTTAGTTGACCTTTTCTTGTTGTGTTTTCAGCCCTGGGTTCGAATGAGGACACTACTGTCAAACAATATTAATTTCTTAAGTCTTAATCAACTAAATGTTCATGTAACACAACATGTTTTGTTGATGTGTAATTCATTTCATTAAAGAAAAAATTAAATGTTATATCACCATTGGTTTAACATTGCAATGTACTCTGCCCCAGTGTTACAGTGTGTATTTTACTGTGGGAAGTCTGCACTGCAGCCCTCTGTCTCTCAAACCCTAAGCTCTACTGTTGATGTTAATGTAACCATTATACTGTTTTAAAACATACTTTGACATGTATTGAACTCCGCACTTTATTAACTTTCTTTATTCACCTTCTTTCCCTCATAGTTCAATAGGAGGAGCTAGGCTTCCCTCTGCTGGAGAGAAAGCGTACATGCATGGTCTCCAAACAGAATCACGCGTCTCAGAAGTACAGGTGCAACTCCAAAAATTAGAATATCGTGCAAAAGTTCATTTATTTCAGTAATTCAACTTAAAGGGTTAAACTTAGATATGATATAGACTCATTACATGCAAAGTGAGATATTCAAAGCCTTTATTTGTTATACATTTGATGATTATGGCTTACAGCTTATGAAAACCCCAAATTAAATATCTCAGAAAATTAGAATATTACATGAAATCAATAAGAAAAGGATTTTAAATACAGAAATGTCAGCCCTCTGAAAAGTATAATCATGCATATGTACTCAGTACTTGGTTTGGGCCCCTTTTGCATGAATTACTGCCTCAATGCGGCGTGGCATGGATGCTATCAGCCTGTGGCACTGCTGAGGTGTTAAGGAAGACCAGGATGCTTTAATAGCGGCCTTCAGCTCTTCTGCATTGTTCGGCCTCATGTCTCTCATCTTTCTCTTGGCAATACCCCAAAGGTTCTCTATGGGGTTCAGGTCAGGCGAGTTTGCTGACCAATCAAGCACAGGAATCCCATGGTCATTTAACCAGGTTTTGGTACTTTTGGCAGTGTGGGCAGGTGCCAAGTCCTGCTGGAAAATGAAGTCAGCATCTCCATAAAGCTTGTCTGCTGAAGGAAGCATGAAGTGCTCTAAAATGTCCTGGTAGACGGCTGCGTTGACTGTGGACTTAATAAAGCACAGTGGACCAACACCAGCAGATGACATGGCTCCCCAAATCAACAGACTGTGGAAACTTCACACTGGACTTCAAGTGTCTTGGGTTGTGTGCCTCTCCATTCTTCCTCCAGACTCTGGGACCTTGGTTTCCAAATGAGGCAAAATGTGCTCTCATCAGAGAAGAGAACTTTGGACCACTGAGCAACAAACCAGTTCTTTTTTTTCTTTAGCCCAGGTCAGACGCTTCTGACGTTGTTTGTTGTTCAGGAGTGGCTTTACAAGAGGAATGCTACATTTGAAGCCCATGTCCAGGATCCGTCTGTGTGTGGTGGCTCTTGATGCATCAACTCCAGCCTCAGTCCACTGATATACTTGATCTGGTTGCAGAGGTCTAGGGACCAGATGTATCTGTTGCATATACTCCTGATGACTCAGAGGAAAATGGTAACATTGAACTGGATGAAACCACAACCACCTACATTGGCACAATGGAAACCAAAATTAAGGGAGGTATGTTACAAGGGGGGTCAGCGAAGAGGACTCCCCATCGCCCCTACTGGTCGAAGAGCGACAGTGCTCCAGCCCTGGACTAATTATCGAATGATTGTTGTCACCTGTGAGTGTTTGTCAGTGTATATAGGTGTGTCCCATTTCCTTGTTCCCTGGTCAGTCGATCTGTTATGTTTCTCAATAGGTTCTGTTATGTTTCTCAATAGGTTCTGGGTGTACACAATAATGTCGGATCCAGGTGCGGTGTAAGTAAAGAATGAGACGGAGATGTAATAAAATAAAGATTCTCTTTACTGAGACGTATGATTCATAGGTACAAACATAAACTCTTAGCCGGAAAACAAAAGGGGAGCAGTAGGGCTCAGCACGTAGGTAATAATAACTCAGGCACTGCGGTCAATAATAAAGTGCACGAAAACTAAAGATTGAGCAAAGGGCTCCAAAGGCGGTACAAGGTTGCAAACCAGCAAACAAAGTCAAAGTTCAAATTACGTTCCGGGTAACGGATACGTGAAGTGGTAATACATACACAGGGTTCTGAAGCATTCCATACGGGGTAACACAAGTGATCGACTGACAAGGGAACAAGCAAATGGGACACACCTATATACACTGACAAACACTCACAGGTGACAACAATCATTCGATAATTAGTCCAGGGCTGGAGCACTGTCGCTCTTCGACCAGTAGGGGCGATGGGGAGTCCTCTTCGCTGACCCCCCTTGTAACAGAGGTATATAGGATGGAGGCTTTGACTGCCGAACTACATTTAAGGACAGACCTTTTTCAGCGAAGGTGGTCACCCCTAACAATATCTTTTTTTGTCTGAGAAGCACCGCAAACCCTGTGTTGTACTAGTGGTATTGCTTTTACTACTCAATTTCTCATTTGTTTTTCCCTTTCTTAGTTTTGGTTTTCAACTGGATGTATACGGTCCAATATTTTGTGATATACTGTATGTGGGTATACATTGATTCTGATGTGCTGGCCAAGTTATGTAATGTGCTTGTGCTGTTTCTTGTTCAATACAAGTAAAAAAAAAAAGTAAACATTTTAAAAGAGAGAGAGAAGGAAGAGGAACAAAAACAAAAACAAATTTGCTAGAACAAAAAGCAGAGAGAGGAGGAACAAGAAATGGAGAGTAAGAGAGAGGATGCAAGACAGAGAGAGGAGGAGGAAAGGGAAGAAAGGAGGACAAAAAAAGAGCGATGGAGCAAGCAAAGCAAAAACAGTTAGAGAGAGAATGCAGTTAATTATGCTTAACACCTAAGTTCCTTGTCTAATGTCTAAAAGTTCTGTCTAATGTCAACAGTGTATGTGAGCATCTTATGGCTAATTCTCTCTAACCTCCCTTTTTCTGTTATTTTCCTCAGTTTGAACCTTTATGATGATTGAAGATGCCCCCCACCCTGCCATAGTCTACAGCATCTCTGTCTTTCCTCTTCTGATCGGTCATGTTTATGTTCTTCATCTTCATGTTTTCCTGTTCCTCAAAGATCCCTTTGTTTATTCCTCCCCAAACCCCTACTCCTGGGCCTCTGCCTCTGTGGCTTCTAACATGACCTTCGACCCTTGGGCTACCCCTGGAATGGCAGCAACACTGACTCACCAACCGCCCCACAACAACCCACACTCCAGTACCACCTCACTATATACGCTTAGAATGTTCTAGTTCAGCGGTTCCCAACCTTTTTGGACTCAAGGCCCACTTAAAAATCTCAAAGGTATTCGCGGCCCACAAAGGCATTTTACGCACACGTACATTTTTTGGGGTGTCTCGTCATTATTCTCTTATTCTTATTGGATATTTCATATGCATCATCATACAATCATCATACATACAGTGCAGTAGGTCTAGTAGTATCACACTGATGATGCATTTTGGTTTTAAAGAAAAAGATACAGTACCATGATCTTTTTATTATTATTAAAACACAGACACACACACATATATATTACTTTAAATATGTTTTTAAAATATATATATTTACTGTCTATGTAATTTCATTGTAACTACTAATAATAACTTTATTTTATTTATTTTATTAAATTAATTACTACAATGAATGTAGGAATTAATGTGCAATTACCATCAAACTTCCCTTCTGGGAAAAAATTATGATCCTGTAATAATGACAAGGTGACAAAGTTGAATAGTTCTTATTGATAATAATTTATTATTCAAAGCTTACCATTCTTATCATCTATACTATGTCAATATTATTTACATCAATACTATTTCAAATACTAACACTATGACTCCTTCATAGTCTCATCGGCATCTTGGATGAAGGAGGGCCGTGCTCTGAGCTGCTGCTCTCCTCACAGGCCTTCCTCTTCCCCTGGCCCTGGGGCCTCCCAGACCCCCCTGTCTCCTCACCACCCTGGGCCTCCCTGTCCATGGTGGTCTTACACCACACAGACAGCATCCGCTTGCCCTCTGGACTGTAGTCAGACACTCTCCACCTGCCCTCTACCTCCCGTCCTGAAGGGGTCCGTACAGGGGAGATGACCCTCACAAACTCCCCGAACTCATGAAGGGTGCACCTGGGGTCTGCCTCCAGGGCTGCCCAGTCCATCGTCTCAGGGTGGGCCGGAGCCATCAGCGGTGTGAAGGCAGGAAGTCGGGACCTCCCCTGTGCCTCTGCTGCAGCCGCTGCAGGTGGCGTGATCCACTGAGCGGGACGCGCTGCGTTCTCCGCATTGGGATGGTTGGGGGGTTTTATTGGTATGCCAAGCCGTTCCACTTGGAGACAGCCAGTGTGAGTCCGGTTAAACTGGGACTGGTCTCCATGGAGACGGGGGTGAAGAAGAGGAATACTCCGAGCTAGGGCCTTGATGTTGCTGACAGTTAGAGGACACCTCGTCAGGTTGGACACCAGCATCTTCACAAGCCTCTGCTCTCTATGGACACCAACTGGATTGACAGGAAAGACAGGATCAGAGCCTTCCTCCAATGGAGTGACTAGTTTGTTTATTTATTGTTTATTTATTGGAAGGATCCCCATTATCTATACCCATAGGCATGAGCTACTTTTAGTGGGGTCCACATTTAAAACATACATTACAAATAACATTTAACATTTAAAACATACATTACAAATAACATTTAACATGTAAAACATACTTAAATTACAAATATCAAACATTAAAAAGTATCATACATCATACAATTGTACATTTGGCATAGTATAAAACACTTATATATCTAATTGGAGTCCACATTTAAAACATACATTACAAGTAACATTTAACATATAAAACATACTTTAAATTACAAATATCAAACATTAAAATATATCATACATTATACAATTTTACATTTGGCATAGCCTAATATAAAACACTTAAATCTCTAGTTACATAAAAATGTTATACAGGGTTCGACAGTGTGACTGTTTTGGTCGCATTTGCGAGTGAATATAATTTCTGTGCGACTTGGAAAAACATTCAATCGCACCAGTGCGACAAAAAAAACAAAAACTGAACTACTGTCATGACCCGCAAGCTAGTGTTGTCACGATACCAATATTTTACCCTGCGATACTATACCAGCCCAAGTATCACGATACTGAGTAGCATCGCGATACCGCGGCACTTTTGTAACACTTTTTATTTTTATGAACATGCAATGTATTTATACAAGTTACAATAACTTGAAGGGCCGGTTTCACAGACAAGGCTTAAGCCTAATCCTAGACTAAAAAACATCTTCAATGGAGATTTTACATTGAAAGTGGGATTTAGTCCAGGACTAGGCTTAAGCCTCGTCTCTGAAACCGGCCCAATGAGTGGTGCATGAATAACATGCATTTAATGCATTACACTGTAACTCTACAGGTAAGTAAAAGTACTGAAACCGATATTTTTGTGAATAACATGTTTATTAATAAGTAGTTTGAAACATCAAACAGACCAACTGGCCTTTTGCAAGAGTATAGCAAAGTAGGTGTGTGTGTGTGTGTGTGTGTGTGTGTGTGTGTGTGTGTGTGTGTGTGTGTGTGTGTGTGTGTGTGTGTGTGTGTGTGTCTGTGTGTGTGTGTCTGTGTCTGTCTGTCTGTCTTTCTGTGTCTGTATGTCTGTCCGTCTGTGGGGTCTTTTTCACGAACTTGAAAAGTAAAAGCAAACACTGGCATATCAAAAAAATAGAGGGCTACTTCCAAACTGTAGCTCAAGACTTAACTCAACTTAAGAAAACTCAGTGGTTTTAATTTTCTAGTTAATGCCCACTGAGCTCGCAGGAACCATAGGAACAACGTTTGAGGTTGCTAACCTGTTAGCCGACAAAGCTAACGCGATGGGTAGTCGCGAAAAAGGCTGCGTTCGTCAATTCGCTCTGGAAATCTGACCCGCACTCGCGGAACGCCTCTCGTCCAATCAACCGAATCGGTCGCTCTGTGACGTTGCACCCAGTGTGCGCTCCGGCGCTCTCGGAGCGAACTGACGAACGCAGCCGAAAGTGTTATGAGTTGCCCCGCTGGTACCGTGTTCAACACGGTAGTATAGTATTCCACGGTAGTACCGTTGTATAAAGCTTATGGTATAGTAGGCACCGTGACATTTTGGCACCGCGGTATATCGTTGGTACCGGTATATCGTGCAACACTACCGCAAGCACAACAAGCGCGCATTTACATTTGAAAATCCTGTCAGAAAAAGACCGCTTTTGTGTGAACACTTAAATCTCTAGTTACATAAATTTTTTACAGTAGTAATAGTTAATCAAGCAAACTCAAAAATACCTGCATTATCCCAGTCAGAATCAGAGTTGAAAGCCAAAGTTAAGCAATATCTCTCTCGTCTGGGTAGATTTGCCATTGTTGTATGAGTGAATCTTTTAGCGCAATCTAAGTTAGATCTGAAATGATTTGTTGTGCTACACTTTTCACTTCATTGTTTTCACTGCTACACTTTCCACCAAACTGTCACAGTTCCGCCTCCAGCTCCGCCCCCAGCTCTGCCCCCGGCTCATCAGCCATCTATCAGTGGCGCCAGGTGTGGCCGATTAAGACCGCGACTGGTTCCTACATAAGCCCTGCTCCTGCTTCCAGTCAACGCCAGATCGTAACCACTTGATGGTTGGTTCCTATGTTCGTTCCCTGTACTCGAGACGTTATCCGATACCTTATCCTAACCCTTTTCTCCCTGTTCCCCGCTAAAGGATTCCCTGCCTGCCGACCTCCTGCCTGTCTGACTACCTGCCTACCTGCCTGACCCCCTGCCTGTCTGAGTACCTGCCTACCTGCCTGATCCTGTAAGGCGATCAACTTCTCCAGTATCGATTTAATTGAGTCGTCACTTTACAAGCGAGTTCGTTTAATCTCAACGAGACGTCCTTGATATCACTTCTTAAGATGATATGATCCAATCAAATATTAGGCACCACTACTGAACTGTTCATTAAGATAATATTTATTCAAGCACATCAGCAAGCAATAATAGTTCATTTCCATGGAAAAGTGGTCTCATCTAGTTTCACCTCTGCAGGCCCGTCTCAGCTAGCCGTCAACAAGTTAACTGCAGGAGCTCCACCAGACAAGAGTCCCCTTTTTCCTTGGTACATAGTGTTTATACATTTGATTTAACATTTGGGGCTGGGTGGTGCCTCCCCCCCCCCCCTATCTAGTAGTTTTCCACTTGTCCGTACAAAATCCGTTGCAGCTGCTCGTTAGCATTGGCCTTCAATTCCTCCTGTGTGGGTGCGAAAGTGTACTGTATGTTATCAGCTTGAGTGTCCTGCTAGCGTCTCGTTCCCATGGTGATATCATACTTTTGTGAGCAGAGCAGTGAGTTGAGTTCTTATCAGTAGCTTGTGAAAACATTTGAAGTTGCACAGTAATATGAGTTAGGATTCGATTTACAAGTTAAAGTATAGTATAGAAGAATAGACTTATCATTAATCATTAGTTATGAAAGTATAAAATCAGTACAGAAAAATAGAATATCATAACAGCAGGTATACAATGGTTGTTAGCACATAGGTAAAAAAGTAATTTACAGGCAGTTTGAATCATAAAACGTTCTTTTAGTCAGGAGCTTGTATTTCTTCTTGTTGCTCAAAAACAGAACCTCTCTTTTGGCTTTGCGTGACCTTCCTATTGTTCTCAACTGACCGCATTCACATATTATTTAAATGAGCACATAGTACATGATTTATCACTTCTAGTGATTTTAATACAAATTCCCAACAAATCCCCCCTTTGGTCATTAAACAAAATTATGACCATTACAGAGAATTTGTAGCCAGAAAGGTGAGATGGGTCGTAGACCGCAAATGCCTTTATTTACACCATTCCTTCACAAACCTCCTTAATTACAACATATCTTCAACTCCTGTATCATGATCCATGATCTCCTCATCACGTCGGCCCTCCAACAGTGACTGCTGCTGCTCAGCAATAAGCATTTGTAAGTGCATCTGTGTTCCAGCATCAACCTTGGTTAGGGCCGTAGTAATCAGTCGCTGTGCCAGGCCTCTAATGCAAGGGACAATGCAGCAGCCAAACAGGATCAGCACTGTGGCAGAGATGAGGAGGGCAGAGAGCATAGACAGCCAGATTTTTCCATTTACCAAAAACAGATTCGAACCACTCTCCAATAACATTGTTAACTCCAGCGTTTGCATACACCTCTTGTAAACATCCTCATCACCATCTTCCAAATTTCTCATTATCAGCGCCCAAGTGTCTCGCACCGACCCATGAGTGGGACCATGTGCCTCAGCACCAATAACATTCATTAGACCTGCACGGGCCACTATTCTTCCGTCATGCGCTCTCCACAACCAGCTTTGCTTCACCCCCCTTGTTACCCACACTGACCTTTCTTGGGGGGAGGCGGCCCCCTGTATGTCATCTATAGTCTGTACAGAGCATTTAGGTTTGTCTAGCTGGATTGAGACCAGCTGATGTTCTCTGGGGACATATCAATGGACTGCGCTTACATACCGCCTTTATCCAAAGCGCTTCAATGGCTTCTCATTCTTCTCTTTCACCAACACACACATTCACACACCAATGGAGGCAAGCTGCCATACAAGGCGCCGGCCCTGGGAGCAATTCGGGTTTCAGTGTCTTGCCCAAGGACACTCTGACATGCGGCCTGCCGGGGCTCGAACCGCCGATCTGCCAACCTTGCGATCATTAGAGGGCGGCTCTACCTCCTGCATCACAGCCACCCCCTCCTGATTTAGCGGCTGCATCTGCAGCATAATTTCCTTTTTCTTCGTCTGTGTCGGCTTTCCTTCAGCGGTGCCTCTAATCTAAAAGCAGATATCTATGGGGTGAGCCCCCACCTTTCCAAACATGTCTGCTACAGGTTTACTGAAATTGCCTGGCAGTCACGCATTCTAAGGAAGCAAAACAAATTGAAAGGCATTTGGACAAGAAACTGTAAAGTGATGATTAGGCCCAATGGATCTCCTGAAATCTCCAAAGGGATTATGGTGAGAGAACAAATAATGACTGTGAAATACCTGAACAGACAAATGACTCAAATCTGAGTGGAAATACTTGAACAGACAATGACTGTCAAAATGGGAATGGACAAGGATTACTAATTCCCACTAAACGATATAAATGATGATGAGTTTGGAGAAATGGGATCACTGGACTGTGTGAATTATAATCCAGCTGCACCTAAAAACTATGAAGAGTTGAACTTTGAAAACCTTTGATTTTACAGAGGACAAAATGTATGACATTGAGAACAACATCGACCACTTCTATAACAATAATAACAGCGAACCACTTCTACAGCAATAATAACCGTCTGCAACTGCGACACACTACACAGAGGAACAATTCAAAAGAAAACATTATGGATTGTGTCACTGTAGAAATAAAATATGGAGAAATCTAAGACCATAATAATACGCTGTGTATATAGAACTCCAGGATCCTGTCTTGACACATTCAAAGATATGATGGTTGATATGTATGATAAACTAAATGACAGAAAGACGGTCTTTGTATGAGGGGACTTAAATATAGATTTGTTGAACCCAAATTAACACAAAAAAAATGTTACAGACATCATGGACACAATGTACAGTACATGTGTATTTCCTACAATCTTAAAACCGACTAGAATAACAATTAACAGTGCTCCTTTAATAGATAACATTTTTACCAATGAAATTGGGAGTAAAATAGTAAGTAGAATGCTATTACCGTAAATAAACAGAGCTGCCTATCAAGACCCAACTAACAAATTATTCATAAACCCCTATGATCTCAAATTTAAAGAATTGGTGGACTTCAAAATGGCACAAGTAATTCTACAAAGTAAAAAAATATATAAGATGCTCCCAGACTTTATCCAGAGACTGTTCCAAGTTAGACAGACTAATTACGAACTCAGAGGAATATGTATATTTATGAAAACAAAGATTAAAACAAATGCAAAACAAAGATGTATAACAGTTAAAGGAGCCTACCCATGGAACACCGCCGAAAAGGAAATGAAAATGTGCAGCACACCAAAAGGACTAAAAAAAATCACAAAAAATAAGATGATTAACAAGTATAAAAACAGAGGCATAAACACAGCCCTTGTTTGGTATCCTTGAACCCCCCCCCGCCAACATGCGCAAGTAAAGTCCTGTTCACAAATGTTTCCCTGTCCTGACCATGCACTCATGAACATATTGCAGAAGTGCGTAGTATTAAGGCGTCCCACGTCGCCCCCCTTTCCCGTCCTGTTAAGGCAGTCGTAGGCTTTTTCTAAGTGTAAAGGGTGATGTCCCTCATATATCATGGGGCCTTTAGTTCTATTCATACCGGGGCAGCATGTTCTCCCCCTCGTCCCATCCCTACTGAAGAATTTGAACAATTATCAGGCTTGTAGGGGAGGGAAACAGTGTACTCTCTCTAGGGTGTTTCAAGCAGACTAAACATGTCACATTAGAAATGGTGGATATTGTGTAGTTTACCCAGTTGTACCAAACAATCTAATTTGATTTGATTTGCTCTCCATTTATCTCGAACATTTCAACCACAAAAACACACAAATCTGCAACAACAAAAAACAACAAAAAACAAACCCCCAAAAATAAATAGAAATACAAATAAAATAAGCTATAAATTGAAATAAAATATATCTTCCTCGACATGGAAGCAACAGTCGGCAATGGCCCTGTTCTAGAAGAGACAGACAGAAGCAAAGCCCATCTGGTCCTGCCCCTTTCCCACAATATCATACCATTATGCAATAGATTTTCTATCAATATCAATAATAATATGGCTATCCACTATAGCGAACCAGGAACCAAATAACCAAAAAAATACCAGTTCACGTCATTCTCAAGCTCCTCCAACCTATATCCCTCCAAACCACTCAATAGTATTACTTGTTTTCATTGTTACATCAAGGCCATTCAAAATGGACACCCCACAAACTGAGATGCACCTGTCCCTGAGCGCTGCACGGACAACAGGCTGTTCTACATTCAGTTTCCCTCCTAGACTACAACCCCCATCTCTGCTCATGAACAAAAAAATTTTTGTAAGTTGCCAGGGACCTTATTTTGTGTTACTTTAAACATGAATCGTGCAGCTCTGAATTTACACTTCTCCAAACTTCAGTTTGACTTTCTGTTATTTGTATATAATTGGTATGATCTCTATGAAGTACAATCCTTATAGCTCTTTTTGCAATGTGCATATCTTTTCTAGGTTGGTTTTATATGTATTTCCCCAAACTTCAACACAATATGACAGATAGGGTACAATGAGTGTGCAATATAGAGTGTATAGTGATTTCTGATTTAAGATGTATTTAATTTTACCCAGAACTCCCAAGCTCTCGCAATCTTTGAGCACAGATATTTTCACTTTGTTTCCAGCAGAGTTTGTGGTCTATTTAAGACACCCAAAAACTTGATTTCATATATTCTATTGATTTAGACATTTTCAATTTCCAGATGTATTTATATTGCAATTTCCAAATAGCATGAATTTGGTTTTATTCAGATTTAATGATAGCTTGTTTGTCTCAACCCAGCATTTTAATTTGTACAATTCCTTCTTTGCCACCTTTAAAAGCTGCTGCAGATCTTCCCCATAACATAACATATTTCTGTCATCTGCCAAGACAACCAATTCGACCCCTGTGGGCACCACAGGTAATATTTAAGCACCTTGATTTGTTCTGGCCTATTTGAACAAATTGCTGTCTATTACTAATATAGCTTTTAAGCCATTCAAGTGTGACCCCTCTGACACCATACCTGTCCTTTTTTTTTTTTTTAAAGTAGAATCTCATGATCTATTGTGTCGAATGCTTTTTTAAGGTCAATGAATATGCCCAATGCATATTTCTTTCTCTCTGTACAAGTTGTTATTTGCTTCTACTAGCTCCATTAATGCCATGGCAGTAGATCTAGCTGTTCTAAAACCATACTGACTATCCATTAGTAGTTGATGTTTTTCAATGAAATTGGCCAGTCTTTCATCATATAGTTTCTCTAACCCTAACCCTAACTCTAACTGTTATAATAAGGATACCGGTCTGTAATTGGTGAAGAGGTGTTTATCTGTTGAAGTTTTGTTCATACATTTGTTTACCATATCAGTATATCAGTAAAATATTTTTATTTTTTCCTATAGTTCCCATCGATATTGAGTCAGTGATTCTCTCTCCACAGTCCTCCTCAGCAAATCTCTTTCCAGTGCCGTTTATTTCTTTAACTAGTTTTGGCCCCATATCAACAACATATATATACTTATATATACTGTATATATATATATATATATATTTTTTTTTTTTTTCTTAAATCCATCCACCACCTAATTTATAAGGCTAATTTTCCCGTCATTGTCTGTAAAATGTTCTACTTTGTTCCTTTAACATTATTTTTTATTCTCATCTAATAATCTGGTATAATAATCTTTCTTACATATTCTCATAATACTAATTAGTTTGTTTTTTGTATTTATTATATGTAACCCCTGCCTCCTTTGTTTCATGCTTTATACATACACTTTATAGAGTATACTTTTTCTTGTATGCATTTTGAATGCCCCTGGACATCCACAGATTTTCTGAATATTTATTCTTATTGCTACATTGTTTTAGTGGGCAGTTTTTGTCATATAGAACTTTAAATGTTTCTAGGAATAACCCATACGCTTTGTCCACATCTGATTCTTCATATATACTCTTCTAATTCCATTTTAATAACTCATTTCTAAAAGCAGATATGGATTCCTCAGTTCTACTGTCTTGTATGTCATTTCCTTTAACTCCCTCTTCTTTCTATAATTACATTCATAAAATGAAAAGACAGGCAGGTGATCGCTAATATCATGGATTAATAGTCCACTTGTTGTGTTACTTTCCACATTATTTGAGGCTTAGTGCATGCTGACAGAGTCGCCAGGAATTTGAAAATGTTATACATGTGGTGGGTCTGCTTTGGTACAGTGTGACAGGAGAGGCCATTCTGTACCCGGTTTACCTTCGACTCTGACAGCGTGTGAGGTGGTCAATATACCTCCCACGGTCTTGTCCACCACGTCGCCTGGGTCTAAAATAGGAGTCTGTTTTGCCGTTGTCTGCTTTCTCCGCAGCATTCAGTTCCTGTGAAGAGAAAACTCGATTGAGATTAGTTAGAGTTTTGACATATATTCATTTTCATGGAGAGGGGGTTCAAGCCACCTCCCTCTGTCTCTGTATCATGTCGGCCAACTTTCTTTTAATAGATTGGTTATCCCTCTCAACCTAACCCTAACCCTGTGACTACTGGGGGTGGTAGACTGAACCAAATCGATGCTTAATCCCCATTGCTGTCTCAATTGCAGCCATATGGACTTTTATTTTATTTTATATGTGACCCATTATCAAAGCGTATTATTGTAGGGAAACTAAACCGTGGTATGAATTCCTTTAAGAGGCACTTTATTACAGATGCGGCATCCTCCCGTTTACACGGATATGCTTCAGGCCACCTTGAAAATCTATCAATCACTCCCATGTCCGTGAAGTCAATACATGCCTACTCTCTCGGAATGGACAGGGAGGCATCGGATATGTGTACATTTAAGTACTGTTTTAACGGGTTGTGTTTGTTACACACATCACAGACGAGACATAAATCACCACGTATAGACAGACACTCCTAGTGAGCTTTTTTTCCTGCTGTCTGCGCTTCAATGGTGGGTCACACCCGCAGCACAACACTTCTTTAAACACCTTGAACGAGGCATAACATATTTTATAAAGTTTGCAAGTGATATTTGAGTGATACCAAGCCAGGGAGCACTCAGCCTAGACCAGTTGCTCCAGGGCGCTTTACTCAACTATCCCTTTTAATAGTAATAATTACAATAATAATAACAATTCTAACACTATTATTTACACACAATATTACGTAACATATTGCGTGAGTTTAGAATTATAAGGTTATATCTCCGCTTAGGGTAGTTCAGAGATATTGAGCGTCAACGTTTTTACATTCCATTATGTTTTGTGAGATGGAACCTTTGTATTTTATGAATTACTAACTCAAAATGTCAACATTTTAGAAAATAACACCACACATAATAAACACCTAATGGATCAGATTATGCAAAATACTCAATTTTGACTAAGACGATGATAGAACCTTATAATCCTAACGTCACAATTGTTTTAGCGCCCGCTGTGAGAGGAGGCACGCTAATACTAGGACCTCTACCGGACTGCAGTCCTGCCGTAGACGCTACCCTACTCGCAATGACCTCACTTCTCACTTGGTTTGCAAGGTATTTCAACCTTCGGGACACCGTCCTTTCTTTAGACCTCGTCGGGTCTAACCTGGGGGCTGGTTACCTCTTAATATCCAGGACTGTCGTGTCTTTCCTTACCTTAGACCTCGGCGGGTCTATCCTGGGGACTGGTTACCCCTCTTTATTTCCAGGACTTAGCTACTGTCCCTTCTTTAGACCTCGGCGGGTCTTATTACACGTTAATACAAGATGTGCTTATATCAGACAGTGGTGTTCAATAATGTATAGAATGTCAATTTAATTAATGATTATCCTTACTTTTGACGGATCTTCAAAGACACAGATCAGAATGGGTTTGACGATTCAGGCCCAGCACTTCCAGCTAGAATACTATTGTCTACCTAAGCAGATTTCATTAAATGGCTCTGCTCACCTCTTTTGTGTTGGTACCGTGGAAGTGCTTAGTCCGAACCCAGCCTCGCCCACTCCTCCTTGCATCCCGTTGAAGATCACGTCGGGGTCACCAATTTTGTAAGGCGATCAACTTCTCCAGTATCGATTTAATTGAGTCGTCACTTTACAAGCGAGTTCGTTTAATCTCAACGAGACGTCCTTGATATCACTTCTTAAGATGATATGATCCAATCAAATATTAGGCACCACTACTGAACTGTTCATTAAGATAATATTTATTCAAGCACATCAGCAAGCAATAATAGTTCATTTCCATGGAAAAGTGGTCTCATCTAGTTTCACCTCTGCAGGCCCGTCTCAGCTAGCCGTCAACAAGTTAACTGCAGGAGCTCCACCAGACAAGAGTCCCCTTTTTCCTTGGTACATAGTGTTTATACATTTGATTTAACATTTGGGGCTGGGTGGTGCCTCCCCCCCCCCCCCTATCTAGTAGTTTTCCACTTGTCCGTACAAAATCCGTTGCAGCTGCTCGTTAGCATTGGCCTTCAATTCCTCCTGTGTGGGTGCGAAAGTGTACTGTATGTTATCAGCTTGAGTGTCCTGCTAGCGTCTCGTTCCCATGGTGATATCATACTTTTGTGAGCAGAGCAGTGAGTTGAGTTCTTATCAGTAGCTTGTGAAAACATTTGAAGTTGCACAGTAATATGAGTTAGGATTCGATTTACAAGTTAAAGTATAGTATAGAAGAATAGACTTATCATTAATCATTAGTTATGAAAGTATAAAATCAGTACAGAAAAATAGAATATCATAACAGCAGGTATACAATGGTTGTTAGCACATAGGTAAAAAAGTAATTTACAGGCAGTTTGAATCATAAAACGTTCTTTTAGTCAGGAGCTTGTATTTCTTCTTGTTGCTCAAAAACAGAACCTCTCTTTTGGCTTTGCGTGACCTTCCTATTGTTCTCAACTGACCGCATTCACATATTATTTAAATGAGCACATAGTACATGATTTATCACTTCTAGTGATTTTAATACAAATTCCCAACAATCCCCTGCCTGTCTGACTACCCGCCTACCTGCCTGACCCCCTGCCTGTCTGAGTACCTGTCTACCTGCACTACCTACCCCCAGCCGGATTCCCCTAACCCCAAACCCTATAATAAATTACTGTTATTACCATACTACCTGTTCTCCGTTGTCTGCTTCTGGGTTCCGCCTTCTGATCGTGACAGTACGATCTGGCCATGTCGAACCCAGCAGACATCGAGACAGTCCGGCAGATGGTGAACAATAACTACACCGTGTTGGAGAAACACGACTCCCTCCTACAGGAGATAGTGGGGAGGCTCCGTGACATGAGCACCACTCTGACCGGGTTCCAGGACACGGGAGCAGCCGCCGCTGCTAATGCTACACCGACCACCCCCCAGCTCCTACCCGCTCCGGTGATCCGAGAGCCCCGGGTTCCCATGCCGGATCGTTACGACGGCAAACAGGGTTGCTGCCGTTCCTTCCTCCTACAGTGTGAGCTGGTGATGGAACAACAGCCCACGTCCTTCTCCACCGACCGGGGTCGGGTATGCCTGGTGATCGGTCTCCTCCGTGGGGCCGCTCTGGAGTGGGCATCGGCGCTGTGGGAGAGAGGGGACCCGCTCACTGCTTCCTATACAGCGTTCTCCGGCGAGATGAGGAGAATTTTCTATCACCCGGTCCGAGGACAGGACGCTTCCAAGCGCCTCCTCGCCCTCCGTCAAGACTCCCGGAGTGTCGCTGATTATGCGATTAATTTTCGCACCCTGGCAGCTGAGAGTGGGTGGAACGATGCAGCCCTCGTCGCGGCGTTCACCGGTGGACTCGCTGAGACCATCAAGGACGAGCTGGTTTCACATCCCGAGTCCTCCGACCTGGACGGATTAATCTCCCTGGCCATCAGAGTAGATAATCGGGTCTCAGAACGGAGACGTGAACGCGGAAGTCGTCTCCCCGTTAGCTTCGCCAGCCGGCGTGCTCCATCTACTCCCAACCCTAGTAGTTATTCTCGTCCCTTTCAGCCCAACATCACTCCTAGAGGGGAGACGTCCTCGGATCCCGAACCGATGCAGCTTGGCCGGATGCGCATCAGCCAGGAGGAGCGCCGCCGGCGTTTTGAAAACAACAGTTGCCTGTACTGTGGGGAGCCCGGTCATTACCTCTCCACCTGTCCCACTCGGTCGTTAAACCAGCAGGCTCGTCAGGAGAGGGGAGGACCCTAACGAGCCGATCTGCTATCTCTGCCGCTCCCCGCACCCGGACCCAGCTCAACGCCACGATCTCCGTTAAAGGGCAGTCCACTGTGTTCCCTGCTCTCATTGACTCTGGTGCTGATGGCAATTTTATGGATGTGTCTCTGGTAGAGCAGTTAGGTCTCTCCACCAGCCCCCTAGATGCACCCCTAGAGGCCATCGCATTGGATGGCAGGCTCCTCGCCAAGGTTACGGATAGGACGGAGCCTGTGTCAATGTTACTGTCCGGCAACCACCAGGAGGAGGTGAGTTTTTTCATCACCTGCACTCCCCATGCTCCCATTGTTCTGGGTCACCCCTGGCTGGCTAGACATAACCCTAATATCAACTGGGCCCATGCCAGGGTAGATAGTTGGAGTCTCGAGTGTCATGCCACCTGCCTTCGGTCCGCTGTGTCAACCTCTGTTTCCTCCCAGGCACCCAGACCAGAGGTCCCTGACCTGTCTGCTATTCCGCCGGAGTATCGGGACCTCCAACAGGTGTTTTGCAAACAGTTAGCCCTTTCCCTACCCCCTCATCGGCCCTATGATTGCGCCATTGAATTACTGCCCGGAGCACCCCTTCCTAGCAGCCGCCTGTACAGCATCTCCAAACCCGAACGGGAGGCCATGGAGTGTTATATCAAGGACTCCCTGGCTGCTGGCCTTATCCGTCCCTCCTCCTCACCCGTGGGCGCTGGGTTCTTTTTTGTTGCTAAGAAGGACAAGACCCTGCGTCCCTGCATTGATTACCGCGGGTTAAATAATATTACCATCAAGAACTCTTACCCGTTACCCCTCATGAACTCTGCTTTCGACTCTCTCCAGGGAGCCACGGTGTTCACGAAGCTCGACCTCCGCAACGCCTACCACCTGGTTCGGATACGAGAGGGGGATGAGTGGAAGACAGGGTTCAACACTCCCTTAGGCCATTTCGAGTACCTGGTGATGCCTTTTGGCCTCACTAATGCCCCTGCGGTGTTTCAGGCCTTAGTGAACGATGTCCTCAGGGACATGATAGGCCTGTTTGTCTTCGTTTACCTTGATGACATTTTGATTTTTTCTAAGGACCCAGTCACCCATGTCCAGCATGTCCATCGGGTACTCCAGCGTCTCCTCGAGAACCGGCTGTTTGTCAAAAGGGAGAAGTGCGAGTTCCATGTCCCGTCTGTATCTTTCCTGGGTTACATCGTCGCTAATGGTCAGGTGAGGATGGACCCCGCTAAGGTGAGAGCAGTCCTGGAGTGGCCCGTCCCTGGTAACCGTAAGCAGCTCCAGCGATTTTTAGGGTTTGCTAATTTTTATAGGCGGTTCATCCGCAACTATAGCAGTGTCGCGGTTCCACTCACTGCTCTCACTTCCACTTCCTGCCAGTTCCGATGGACCCCCGAGGCCGAGAAGGCTTTCCTCGACCTCAAGAACCGCTTCACCTCAGCACCCATCCTCGTTCAGCCGGATCCCTCCAGGCAGTTCGTGGTGGAGGCGGATGCCTCGGACACCGGGGTGGGGGCTGTCCTCTCCCAACGCGCTACGGACGGTAAGGTCCATCCCTGCGCCTTCCTGTCCCACCGTCTCTCTCCGGCGGAGAGAAACTATGACGTGGGTAACCGTGAGTTGTTGGCCGTGAAGCTGGCGTTAGAGGGATGGAGGCATTGGCTGGAGGGCTCGGAACAACCCTTCCTCGTGTGGACTGACCACCGAAACCTGGAGTACATCCGCACGGCTAAACGGCTCAATTCCCGCCAGGCCAGATGGGCGCTGTTTTTTGGCCGTTTTAATTTTTCCCTCACTTTTAGGCCGGGATCCAAGAACGTGAAGCCCGATGCCCTGTCCCGCCTTTACGACAAGGGGAGTGAGACCAGCTCAGTGCCAGACACCATCATGCCGGTCACCTGCGTGGTCGCGGCCGTCACCTGGGAAATTGAGGAGGCGGTCAGGACCGCTCAGCGGGCTCAGCCCGACCCGGGAAACGGCCCTCCTGGTCGCCTATTCGTCCCTGACACCGTGAGATCCCGGGTGCTACTATGGGCTCACGCCTCCACCCTCACCTGCCACCCTGGGGTGACGAGGACCCTGGCGTTCCTCCGCCGGCGCTTTTGGTGGCCAACCATGCCTGAGGACACCAAGGCCTTTGTGCTGGCCTGTTCTGTATGTGCCCGGAATAAGTCTTCTAACCAACCCAGTTCGGGCCTACTGCGTCCTCTGCCCATTCCCCGTCGCCCCTGGTCCCATGTGGCCCTGGATTTCGTTTCGGGTCTGCCCATGTCTGACGGCATGACTGTGATTTTGACGGTGGTCGACCGCTTTAGTAAATTTGCCCACTTTTTGCCCCTGCCCAAGCTTCCTTCCGCCAGGGAGACGGCGGATCTGTTGGTCAGAGAGGTGTTCCGGCCCCACGGCCTACCCACTGACGTGGTGTCTGATCGGGGACCACAGTTCACCTCGGCGGTCTGGAAGGCTTTCTGCTCCGGCCTCGGGGCATCCATCAGCCTGACCTCAGGGTTCCATCCCCAGACCAACGGTCAGGCGGAGAGGGCCAACCAGAAGCTGGAGTCCACCCTGCGCTGCTTGGTGTCTGCCAACCCTACTACCTGGGCAACCCAGTTACCGTGGGTGGAGTACGCCCACAACACCCTGGCTACCTCGGCCACAGGTATGTCACCCTTCCAGTGCCTTTACGGCTATCAGCCTCCCCTGTTCCCTTCCCAGGAGGAGGAGATCCTGGTCCCGTCCGTCCAGGCTCACCTCCGCCGCTGCCATAGGACCTGGCATCGGGCCCGTGCAACCCTTCTTCGGGCATCGGAGCGTTACCAACGACAGGCCAACCGTCGGCGCATCCCTGCTCCCAATTATACCCCCGGGGACAAGGTATGGCTATCCACTAAATACCTACCACTAAGGACTGAATCCAGGAAATTGTCCCAGAGGTTCATTGGTCCCTTCACCATTGAGCGGGTGATCAACCCCATGGTCATGCGTCTCAAGCTTCCCCGTACCCTCCGTGTCCATCCCTCCTTCCATGTTTCCCTCCTCAAACCTGTGTCCTCCAGTCCCCTGTCTCCTCCAGTTCCCGACCCACCCCCCCCCAGGATGATTGACCTCCCTGCCTACACCGTCCACCGCCTCTTGGATTCTCGTAGCCGTGGTCAAGGGTTCCAGTACCTGGTGGACTGGGAGGGCTATGGTCCTGAGGAGAGGTGCTGGGTCCCTCGGCAACAGATCCTCGACCCTACGCTCGTTCAGGACTTCCACCGCCGACACCCCGGCAAGCCTGGCGGTCCGCCCAGAGGCGTCCATCGGAGGGGAGATACTGTCACAGTTCCGCCTCCAGCTCCGCCCCCAGCTCCGCCCCCGGCTCATCAGCCATCTATCAGTGGCGCCAGGTGTGGCCGATTAAGACCGCGACTGGTTCCTACATAAGCCCTGCTCCTGCTTCCAGTCAACGCCAGATCGTAACCACTTGATGGTTGGTTCCTATGTTCGTTCCCTGTACTCGAGACGTTATCCGATACCTTATCCTAACCCTTTTCTCCCTGTTCCCCGCTAAAGGATTCCCTGCCTGCCGACCTCCTGCCTGTCTGACTACCTGCCTGACCCCCTGCCTGTCTGAGTACCTGCCTACCTGCCTGATCCCCTGCCTGTCTGACTACCCGCCTACCTGCCTGACCCCCTGCCTGTCTGAGTACCTGCCTACCTGCCTGACCCCCTGCCTGTCTGACTACCTGCTTACCTACCTGACCCCCTGCCTGTCTGAGTACCTGTCTACCTGCCAGAACCCCTACCTGCACTACCTACCCCCAGCCGGATTCCCCTAACCCCAAACCCTATAATAAATTACTGTTATTACCATACTACCTGTTCTCCGTTGTCTGCTTCTGGGTTCCGCCTTCTGATCGTGACACAAACATTCCAAAATTCCAATATCACTATGTGATGACATCATGTATGGAGGTGCAGAGTGGCAGAGTTTTAATATATACCTGTGGAGGTCTATCTCAATACAAATGTACCGATTTCCCACATGTACTGTAACATATATAAATATATATATATATAAAATGTATATAATGTAATGCAGTTTCAAGTGTATTTGTCACATGCTAGAACGTTTTTAATTCAAAAAGATAGTAAATATCGACATAATCAAAAACATTTTCACACGCACGTAACATCCACTTTCTATCCCAGCCAGTATATATGATATCAGGGACAGCAGATGGAAACTAGCCTGCTAGGCTAATTCTGGCTCATTTACAGCATGTCTGTTAATCAGCATTGTCCCTATTTTAAATCAATAAATCAATATATTCAAATCAGTATAAAACTTAGAATGACTACAAGACAAACCAGTGAACGGCGCAATGTTCATTTCTCCTACATGTTGAAACATTGAATAGGTATATGATTGCATAACGCCAGGTAGGCCTACGTGCTGCTACTGTGCTAGTGACAATAGTCTATAGAGTTTATGCAGAAGGCTTATTTTATGTTTTCTATTGTTTGGTCTGTATAAAGAACACTTTACAAATCCAACGGTCATTGCTGAGATGTGTACAGTATTTCAGAATTTAAAAAAAACATTCTATTTTTGTATTTGTGTGTTTTATATTTGCGTATGAAAACATAACAGTTTATAACAGGCTACTGTACGTATAACACTGAAAATGCAAAAGGCTACTGATAATCTTATCATAGTACTGTTTTCCTCTGATCATAGTGTTTTCCATTGTGCACCTCAGGGTTCAATTGGTTGTTACAAGTGTCTATCTAGTTAGTTCCAACAGTGTGCGAATTAAATCACGGTGTGGGATTAAAGCAAAAAAAAAAAAAAAAAAATCAGGCCAGATCGGGGCCGGTGGCTTTCCGTGCGCAAAGCGCGCGTGCGATTTTCCGTTCTACGTTCTAATGCTTTGACTTTTCTTTCGAAAAATGTGAATACATTTCCGCGTTGTCGAAAATCAATGACACATCGCTAGTCAACTAACACGGCTTGTTTTATGAGCCTGCTAACAATGTAAAGTAGTGTTGTAGTTAACTAGGTAGCAGTCCAATCCATTACGTTGCAGTATTTTGGCTTGACTAGCAAGTTTGTGTTGTGATTCTCAACAACGTTGAAACGTAGTTTCACCCTTTTCCATATTTTTGAATAATAAATGTGTGGACTGACGATGTAGCGCAGCCTAACTTATTCTAATAATTATTTAACATAGTTTTATTGTGAGAATTATTCCCCCCTCCTCCCAGACTTACAAGGTCACATTATTATTGGATTGGTTGTTTGCGTGCCGGGTGAAGTTAGCTAAACATTTAACCTGCTAGCAAGAGAAACATCATGTCACTCTCCAAAGGTCTAAAGAGGAAAGTTGACGGTGGAAACAGGGCATTTAGGAATGGACAGTGAACTATGCGTTCATCCTACCTGGTTTCATCAATGCAAAGCCGTTGTGAGACTCACATTTTCCGTGCTCACAATGAATGTTCCCTTCCACCTATACATGCGAGTCGTCCTTTTCATCAATGAATGTGATAAAGACGCACTGACTAGAGGAATCGATTGGTGCATAAAAACCTTGAGAACTGCCGGATTAAAGTGACGTCCATAATAATAATAAATAATAATAATACATTAGACTTATAGCGCTTTTCTAGACACTCAAAGACGTCCATATCACCAGATAGCCAACAAATAGTGACCGATGGGAGATGCCTTTTTTTTATTTATTTTTTTGCGCCGATTTAGTTGTCAATGTTTTTCATAAAATTAAACTGCATTTGCTTTGTTACTGTTCACATGTGTGGTGCAGTCACATTCACATAGCCTATAAGTAAACATTAAGTTTGAATTATTTACTGAGCTGGCGTTACTTTTTTTAAACCACACACCGCATGTCGGCTATTTCAGCAGCACGCACCATGTCCACCTACTTATCACTATGAGGGGTTCAGCGTCAGTGCACCCCGCTCTGTTACCTTCGCATAGTTGTAGCCAATAAAGGCCTATATGTAGGCTATATAGGCTATTATATATCATTTATATACCTAATACCAACATCAAAATAGATTGTATGCCTCTACAAATCATATTACACCAGGTAAAATCCGTCACAACTTGGAATAAATCCATCGCAATTTGGAATATTTTAGAGCTCCCCCAAAATTTCACAAACCATGTTTCCAGGGGAGCTCATGTCACCACTAGGGGAGCTATAGCTCCCCGAGCTCCCCCTTATTTCGCACCCTGAGTTCCAAAATAGGGTCCTCCCTGTAGGGGAACCCTTTGAAGAACCCTTATGGTTTCCATGTTGAACCCCTTCAAAGGGTTCCCCTATAGGTACAAATGAAGAACCTATTTTCTAAGAGTGTACCCACACTCTCTACCCCTCACTTACACACTACCCCAATTATATCCCCCCCACACACACACACGCTACCCCTCACTCACCAACCACCCCAGTACACACCACTCTCTATTCCCCACTAAAACGACACCTTATGATAGTATTTATGTCATATGATCCCATTCATTATGAGAACGTTTGAATCCATCAAGAAAATGTTGCCTGTATGTTGCAGACCTGGTCCTTAATAAAACAAATAAAACAACTAACTCTCATTCTTATTATTTTACACAAAAACGTACACAGACTGAAATTAAACACTGCATTATGCTTCCTATACACTGTTGTATTAAAGCCAATCTGGGAATCACACAACAACACATCCGTGGATGGATGAGGCTGGAGAAATGTACTCATTCTGAAATTCATAGACATTCTTAGAGAGTTATGGATGCAATACAAGGACTGACTGTCTATGAGATCATAGAACAAGCGATGGAGTAAAACAAACTCCTATATATTTGCTTCTGATAGACCAGAGGGTGAGGAACAACTATAGAAACATGCAGTGATCCATTTATTCCACTAGATGGCGTACAGTCCACATGTGTAAACGGCGTGGCTCCAGGAGAGTGTTGAGACAGTGTGCGCTGGTTAGTGGGTGGGTATTACGTGAATATGAACCTACATAGTACAGCATACAAAACAACATCTTGCAGAATGACAGTATCTGATCGACAGTGTGCTGGTCATGTGACATTGGCTTTGTCAGAAACTAGTGAGGGAAAGGGGAGCGTCATTGTGAGTCAGATCCATTCTTACTAATACTAACAATCATGGAAAATATATCTATGTGATAGCACACACCAAACACACTAAAACACCTACATAAAGAAGAATACACAGGCATGGACGCACTCACACACGCACACACGTGTGCACACACACACACACACACACACACACACATACACACACACACACACACACACTCACACATACACACACACACACACACACACACACACACACACACACACACACACACACACAAGACAGACAGACAAGACAGAGAGACAGACAGTGTGTCTGATGTTGACTAGAGAGGGTTGTGATACCAGCCCCGAAGCTCTGGTGACTGTCTGGTTTCAGGTCTGTTGGCTCTCTCTCTCTCTCTCTCTCTCTCTCTCTCTCTCTCTCTCTCTCTCTCTCTCTCTCTCTCTCTCTGTCTCTCTCTCTCTCTCTCTCTCTCTTTCTCTCTCTCTCTCTCTCTCTCTCTCTCTCGATACATATAATGCCATTTGTGTTAACACAGTCTTTCACTTTCCTTTTCAATTGTGGCATAGTCACTTCCCCAAAATGCTCTGATATGTTATTATAATACATAAATAATAATATTAATAATAATAATAATAACAGCTCATGTCTGACTAAAATCATCATGAAATACCACCAGTAGATTTCACACAGTGGTGTGCCGTCAGGGCCAGCAAGGCCTTCTCTGCTGGCCTAAACATCATCAGAATATACATTTTATTTTAATATATATTTTCCACAAATATGTATTAATGATTCCCCATAGTCTATTCTCTTCATATCATAGCTTTCCTCTTGGTTGCGCTGCTTCCAGTCTCCGATTGAGATTTGGAGGGCTGGCCTTTATGTTAGAGCTTTTATCCAATCAAAATGTGTTGCTAGGGGGCTCAAAAATCTGCCCGCCTTCACATTAAACGGTGCTGCGGATTCGACCTGTAACTTAACGTTGGAACGAGAAAACATGTGGCGTTCCTAGTAAACCTACGTAGATGCGAGCAAAAGCAACAACGGCGCCTGCTGTAAGGCTCAATGATGTCAGCACCCAGCACGTCTTTTGATTGGATACGCACTATTGCTACGCACTATTGATACGCACTATTGATATTCACTATTGAGATGCGGAACTATGCCGGTAGATGTGAAACTTTTGAAAGCGCGCAGGGAAACGGAGCATCACAACGAAAGCTTTCGTTGACTGATCGATAATACTGATCGATTGTGTCCTGTTTTTGGGTAAACAATAACTTTCATTTAGGGGACACAATGAAAGCGCCAAGTCCACAAACAGAGGAAACTACGTTGAGCTTCTTTCTTTTCTGGCTGAAAACAACCCAGATTTACATTACCACCTGTCCACAAACAAAGTGTTTACTGGGACGTCAGGCAAAATACAAAACGACCTGATTTTTGCTATTGCTGAAGTGATGGAAGAAGAGATCAAAATGGAGATTAAAAAGGCACCCTTTGTCGCTATTATGGTGGACGAGACGACAGACGTGGGTAATGTAGCGATCTTAAAGATGTTAGTTAGTTTAACACTCTTCATTGTAAATGCGGATTTATTGATTAAAAATGCTTCGGAAATATTAATATAACTCTGTTGTACTTGTCTGACTATGTTAAGGTGATGCAACGCCCGTATATACTGTGTTTCTGTCTAGTTTCTAGAGCCATGGCGTCATAACGATGGTATTAAGAGGTAGAATAATTCAGGTAGGAATGTGTCGGACATCACTGAAGGCCTAGGTGTGAAATGCACCGCCCGCCACTGATTTCACAGATGTCAGATTTGGACTAGACTACAGTAACTAGCTAGGGAAGGGACTGTAGTCTTGCTTGTGTGTCTAGTTCTAAAGCCTGCTGCATGTTGCACAAAGCAGCTGTCCTGCCATTTTGATTGCTAACTAGAGTGTCAGCACTTTAAATATTGACTCATTGATTGTCTCATGGGCATTCATTTAAAATGTGTAGAAAAAAGTATGTATTCATACAGTATAGAACGAGTTTTCAATCTTTTTTCCACAACCAACAGACAAAAGATGTGATTGTGCACGAAATGAATTCATACATTATGAGAATGAATTTTCATTCATTTTTCATCAAATGAAAAAAAAGTTTCCATAGACAAAGGACAGCTATAGTCTGTGATAATAAAAAAAATCGGAATAAAAGGGACATAAGAGGAGTTTATAAACTATAAACCTCTCGCTCCAAGTCACAGATAAGTCTTATTTTTATCCTGAGTGGAAGTTGTAGCTGTTTTAGTAAGGAAACCACCGGCAGTTTCAGATGTGTGTGTGTGTGTGTGTGTGTGTGTGTGTGTGTGTGTGTGTGTGTGTGTGTGAAATGGAAGGTTTCAGGAAAGATAGGCCCTATCAGCTCTATCCCACACGCTGCTGTCTTGACAGGCCCACACACACACACACACACACACACACACACACACACACACACACACACACACACACACACACACACACATAGTGACAGGCCAGTGTAACCTTATGTAACTGAAGAGGAAGAACTGAGAAAAAGAAGCGGACACGCAGCCTTTTTAATCTCCGTGTTCGTCCTCGCCTGTCACATTATTGGAAGCACTTTGTTTATTTTTCATTTGTAGAGGATATCCTGCCTCCTTCAGTTGTATTTATTTTCTATATTGATAGAATATAATCACTAAGCTATTTTTGTCTCGCTTCTTCCTGTCATGTAAGCTGAATAGTGAAGTGGATAGAAAAAAAGGGGGGGGGGGGATAGAATGCAGGGGAGGCTAGGGGAGGTAGAAACCGGAGGACAGGCTAGGAACAGAATGAGGGTTCCACCGGTCCTCCTGTTTCTACCTCCGCCAGCCTCTCCTGATAGATTGTGATGATGTAATGCCTTTGTGTGTCTCTCCCACCCTGGTCGAACAATTTGTGATCACATGGTTATGACCGTGACGGCCCTCTGGCCCTGTCTGGGTAACCTTTCTGGTTTCCTAACCAAGCAGGTAGGCTACCCAGGGGGGCGGGGCTGGAGCCTAATCAGGACGACTCGGGACAGCTGACTGGTTGTCGTGGGTATAGCTTAAAAGGCGCTCCAGTCCACAAGCTCTCTCTCTCTCCTCCAGCACCATTTTTTGGTCACTTTTGTTGACTTTGTTTTCATTATAATATTATTAGAATATAAGTCACATTATTACACCGTACAACATCCTCCTCACCATACTTTCCACTGCATTCACTCACTTACACTACTGATCCACTGCTTCTCATACCCCATTGGATTATTGTTCAGTTTGGCCTACTTTCGTTCTATTAAATTCTTGATTATTTAGATTATACATGGTGTGTCTGTGTGTGTGTCCCTTCTTGTTATGGTCCAGAGCCAGAGCGTAACAATGACTAAAACTCTGTAAGGTCAGAATGTGGTGTTCTTCTAACTTGTGTACAGTTACAGAGACACGACTGATAACAAAGTAACTTGCAACGTTATGGGAACTTCTGTCCCAATTCCTGTCCATGGGTTTTTATCTTGATCTCTGAACGCAATGTTACAATACTGCTTTCTCTGCTGTTATCTGGTAGCACGTTATTTTGGCTACTCTCAGATAAACACTAGAGGCTCAGGCATGCCCAGCTGGACCTCGGGCATTTTTCGAAATCTATTTTCTGATCTGGAGTCTACATCGGTTAGTGTTACAGTGGATAGTGTGCATGTGTGTGTGTGTGTGTGTGTGTGTGTGCGTGTGTGTGTGTGTGTGTGTGTGTGTGTGTGTGTGTGTGTGTGTGAGTGTGTGTGTGTGAGTGTGTGTGTGTGTGTGTGTGTGTGCGTGTGTGAGTGTGTGTGTGCGTGTGTGTGTGTGTGTGTGTGAGTGTGTGTGTGTGTGTGTGTGTGTGTGTGTGTGTGTGTGAGTGAAATTTGAAATGTTTTTAATTGAATGAATGAATGAATGAATGGTCTTTATTGTC
>NC_137674.1:103157021-103169521 GCF_963989245.1 Nansenia antarctica
TGAAAGATGTGTGTGTGTGTGTGAGCTGGGAGAGAGTGTATAGGGGCTAGGGGCTACGGGAGAGTGTATAGAGGCTAGAGCTAGGAGAGAGTGTATAGGGGCTAGGGGCTAGGAGAGAGGGTATAGGGGCTAGGGGCTAGGAGAGAGGGTTTAGGGGCTAGGAGCTAGGAGAGAGTGTTTAGGGGCTAGGGGCTAGGAGAGAGGGTATAGGGGCTAGGGGCTAGGGCCTTGGTCTAGGGATTGATTGGGAACAGTCCCAAAATAGTGCAGTTTGAGTCATTCTCTTAAAACGGTTCCTCCCACCGCATATGTTCTGATACCAACCCGGCTGGAGGCCTGAGACCGGAGGAAGTTTGATGGGCCGTACGCCCCCCCCCCGGTTCCTCCCATTCTACCTCCCGCTGTTTTGCTTCTGCATCACAAGAACAACCAAAACACTCTTTGAGTCCACCGAAGAAGCGAAAAAAAAAAAAAAGATCTCCTTTGTAGACGGAGAAGAATGAGAGTCTGGACGACGTTGGGTTTCTAATCTGTTTGGTGGAGGAAGGAAGAGGCACACAAAGACCTGGGTCTGCAGCTGTGTGTTTGGGTTGACAGGGATCGCCAGAGCCAGTCAGGGCTTGTTGAAAAGAAGCTCGCTACAGTAGCATAACTATGTGGGGCAGATACAATATTGCCCTGAGGGGAACTGTGAAAAGGAAGAGAGGGCTTCTTTTTTTTTTTTTTTTGCTAAACTGTTTTAGTGACTTTCCGTTTTGGTTATTTCCTTTTTCTAGAATTCCCAGTTCAATGTTTTGTTTTTCCCTGCCCGTGTTTGGTTCCCGGAGACTTGTTTCTCATCAAACTGCTGCTGGCTTCTGTCCTAAATTGTATGCCTGCCTGGCTATACACAAGCACGCACGCGCACACGTGCACACACACACACACACACACACACACACACTCACACACACACTCACGACATGCACGCACACACACACACACACACACATACACACAAACACAAACTGTCTGTCTGTCTGTCTATCCCTCTCTGTCTGCCTGTCTGTGTGTCTGCCTGTCTGTCTTCTACCTCTCTGTCTGCCTGTCTTCCTGTCTGTCTGCCTGTCTGTCTTCTACCTCTCTGTCTGCCTGTCTTCCTGTCTGGCTGCCTGCCTGTCTGCCAGCCTGTCTGTCTGCCTGCCTACCTGTCTGCCTGCCTGCCTGCCTGCCTGCCTGCCTGCCTGCCTGCCTGCCTGCCTGCCTGCCTGTCTGTTTGTGTCTGTGCGTTTGTCCAGGACCGGTGAGGATATCCGTCACAACCAGAAATACAGGAGTCATGTGGCTGTGGTCTCTGTCCCTTTGAATAAAGCTGTCCCGTGCAGTTGATGTCATGAATAAAGCTCTCCCGCAAATGATGTCATGAGTGAGGTACACCTCCCGTGACAGGGAGCACACGAAACATAACATGATTACAATTCAACAGAACAGAACAGAACAGAACAGGGTCAGATTGAGGTGAAGATAGACTAGATGTCTAATCATCTCTATGACCCTCACCCCAGCTACCTGCACCCAGAGGGCACACACACACACAGACACACGCACACACACACGCACACACATACACACACAGACACACACACACACGCACACACACACACACAGACACACACACACACGCACACACACACACAGACACACACAGACACACACACACGCACACACATACACACACGCACACGCACACAAACACACACACACACACACACACACACTCTGACTTCATCTGCTGTCTAAAATAGCTCATAATAGATGAGTTAGTAACTGGGCACCATGCTAATCACCACTCTAATACGTTCCCCAGATATCCTGTCTCCCAGGCCCAGCAGCACTGGGGGGGGGGGGGGGGGGGGGGAGGCCTTCCTCCTTCTAGAATGAGAGACAGAGATTGATCAGCACAGCACAGGGTTGGAATGTTCTTTTCACGAACATGTCGGAGGCCAAAGTTCTGGAGCTGCTCTGCTCTACTCTCCCCCTCCCCTGGCTCGGTGCAGCACAGCCCTGGCGGGCCGCGGGGAAGTGGGGTCCACAGAGCTGGGGGCGTTGTGGCGGGATGGGGGCACAGGGTCTGTGGGGGCAGAGAGGGAGAGGAGGAGGGCAGATGAATGGTGCTCTGGTAGTCTATAGAGGCGTTGGCATCTTTGCTCATTTTTTGTAAAACGATAACAAAGTAAAATTGTCATTGTTTTCGGTTCAATTAAATCACCTGTATCTATACATATTGTTTGAAAAAAGATCAAATATCGATATGTCTATATTTCTTTAAAAATAACGAAATATTTCACGGGGTGTCCTACTCTTTTCACATGACTGTATTACATGTTAACAAAGGGCTGTTCCAGAACCCTTACTCCCTTAGAAAACAGGCCATGTGCAGCAGACAATCACCAGCCTCCCGGAGGCCCAAGGAGTGAACTGCAGCTCACCTTTGTCCCAGCAGGCACTTGTCATCCCCAACTGCCTGAGGTGTTTGTCAAGGCCAGTAACACCAGCCACTGCAGCGCGGAGGCACTTTAATATGGATGACTGATATGTGATGTGAAAGGTGCAGTTAAACCACAGTAAAGAAAACAAGAGGCAGCTGGCTGGCCCACAAACACAGGGGACACAGTCCTATCAGGGGAGGCTCGTTTGGAATGCCTGAAACTGAATGGAATGGCCATGGAATGGAATGTCCTCAAGAAGAATGTTTCTCATAGAGGAAGTGCTGTAGGGAACAGCAGAAGAAGAGTGTTTCTCATAGGGCAGAGCTGTAGGGAACAGCAGAAGAAGAGTGTTTCTCACAGGGAAGAGCTGTAGGGAACAGTAGAAGAAGGGTGTTTCTCACAGGGCAGAGCTGTAGGGAACAGCAGAAGAAGAGTGTTTCTCATAGAGCAGAGCTGTAGGGAACAGTAGAAGAAGAATGTTTCTTATAGGGCAGAGCTGTAGGGAACAGTAGAAGAAGAGTGTTTCTCATAGAGCAGAGCTGTAGGGAACAGTAGAAGAGTGTTTCTCATAGAGCAGAGCTGTAGGGAACAGCAGAAGAAGAGTGTTTCTCATAGAGGAAGAGCTGTAGGGAACAGCAGAAGAAGAGTGTTTCTCATAGGGCAGAGCTGTAGGGAACAGCAGAAGAAGAGTGTTTCTCATAGAGCAGAGCTGTAGGGAACAGTAGAAGAAGTGTGTTTCTCATAGAGCAGAGCTGTAGGGAACAGTAGAAGAAGAGTGTTTCTCATAGAGCAGAGCTGTAGGGAACAGCAGAAGAAGAGTGTTTCTCATAGAGCAGAGCTGTAGGGAACAGTAGAAGAAGAGTGTTTCTCACAGGGAAGAGCTGTAGGGAACAGCAGAAGAAGAGTGTTTCTCATAGAGCAGAGCTGTAGGGAACAGTAGAAGAAGAGTGTTTCTCATAGGTCAGAGCTGTAGGGAGCAGTAGAAGAAGTGTGTTTCTCACAGGGCAGAGCTGTAGGGAACAGTAGAAGAGTGTTTCTCATGGAGCAGAGCTGTAGGGAACAGTAGAAGAAGAGTGTTTCTTATGGAGAAGAACAGTAAGGAGCAGTAGAAGAAGAGTGTTTCTCATAGGGCAGAGCTGTAGGGAACAGTAGAAGAAGAGTGTTTCTCATGGAGCAGAGCTGTAGGGAACAGTAGAAGAAGAGTGTTTCTTATGGAGAAGAACAGTAAGGAGCAGTAGAAGAAGAGTGTTTCTCATAGGGCAGAGCTGTAGGGAACAGTAGAAGAAGAGTGTTTCTCATGGAGCAGAGCTGTAGGGAACAGTAGAAGAAGAGTGTTTCTTATGGAGAAGAACAGTAAGGAGCAGTAGAAGAAGAGTGTTTCTCATAGGGCAGAGCTGTAGGGAACAGTAGAAGAAGTGTGTTTCTCATAGAGCAGAGCTGTAGGGAACAGTAGGGAACAGCAGTCAGATACGATGTCTGGGTCAGTACTGGGTCAGTACTGGAGCTAGCTGTGCTCTAAAGGCCATTGACCGTGTTTTTTGCATCGGCTTTTGCCATTTTGGCGTCACCATGACGATTGTCTGTTAACTGAGATGAGTCATCCTATCGTCCATGTCAAAATGTCAAGATGTGTTTTTCATGAAGCACTGGATGCGGCTGAACAAGGTGAACTCAAACATGTCTTTAAACCGGTGGAGGGTCTGGGGGGACATTAGGTCCTTGTATGAATTGAATGCCATTTTTCATCAGAACTAAACTATTAGTGATGGAGTCTGACCTGTTTTCAGACTCAATTCAGACGAGAGAGCACACACACACACACATCACACACAAGACACATCACCCGTAGGATCAGTATGCTTTAATAAGATCTCAGTGCAGAAATACAAACTTCGTATTGGGTTAAATTGCCCATACAGTAATAACAATAATAATAACAACAGTATAATATCAATAATGTCAATATGAATTTAGCGTATTAAAACAAATCATAGGATCATCTAATATAACTATAACACACATCAACATATTTTAATATTTGATAAAAGGAGGACATATCCCAAAGAAATAAAACAACACTATAACAACCCTCATTATATTTAGTAGCCTATAAATGCTGATATTGTCTTTAAAGAGGACGAGATCTCCGATGGTTTCACCTCGTTTGTTTTTCCGTTGTTTTCAGTTTTTTGGGGCCCTTCAAAGAGACACAGGATCGACAGCTAAGACTGGTGAGACCTCTCTCCTGCAGCTGCACATCCGCAACTTCCCCCCAACCTACTCTGATCACATACAGGAGCACAATTTAGTCTGGGTCTGGTCTGAGGCTCCTCTGATGTCCTGGCCTTGCCTCCTCTCCACCGAAACAAGAGAGGAACAGGAGGACCCTCTCCTCCAATAGGAACAGGAGTAACCCTCTCCTCCAATAGGAACAGGAGTAACCCTCTCCTCCAATAGGAAAAGGAGGACCCTCTCCTCCAATAGGAACAGGAGTAACCCTCTCCTCCAATAGGAACAGGAGTAACCCTCTCCTCCAATAGGAACAGGAGTACCCTCTCCTCCAATTGGAACAGGAGTAACCCTCTCCTCCAATAGGAACAGGAGTACCCTCTCCTCCAATAGGAACAGGAGTACCCTCTCCTCCAATAGGAACAGGAGTACCCTCTCCTCCAATAGGAACAGGAGTACCCTCTCCTCCAATAGGAACAGGAGTACCCTCTCCTCCAATAGGAACAGGAGTACGGCCTTTGAGGCATACAACACGTTGACCTACAACCCCTCAGTAGCCAACAAGGCACAGGACACTGGGTGAGCTATCTCACTTTGGTTTCTATCGCTTAGAATTCAAGTATAGAAAGAAGAATCATTTGAGATTCAGAGAACTTTCATAAAACAATACAACGTTTGGGACATCTTTCTGCATATCTGGCTGTTTCTGGACAATGAGTAGAGTGACCACATCCAGGGTCTTGTCAGTCCACCAATGAACCAATGCATACTGTACTGAAGCGCACACACACTGCATACTGTACTGAAGCACACACAAACACACACACACACACACACACTCACACTATACTGAAGCGCACATACACACACATCACACACACACACACACACACACTGCATACTGTACTGAAGCACACACACACTGCCCAGAACCCAGCGAAACACCAGGAGTGGTCAGATCATTCAAACTATTTTTCAAGGCACAAGGGAAACACGCCTATGGAGCCACTGCTCATTGTTCTCTCTAAAGAATAAATAAATACATACAAATGACACATCCTTGGACTGAGCCTTGTGTTTAATTTGTCTGGGCCGTGGCCATGGGTAATTTAGAGGAAATGTCCCACATTCCATTCACTTTAGCTCCAAACAACAAACTCGCCTGATACATTTCCATTAACGCTGAGTTGGAAGCCGTGTTCTGTCTTTGTCATAATGTACTAAAGGTTGACACTAGGCTGGCTAAACTTGGCATGGTTGTTCCTTCAACCGAACGTAGCATGTTTCTGAGAAAGGGAGAGAGAGAGAGAGAGAGAGAGAGAGAGAGAGAGAGAGAGAGAGAGAGAGAGAGAGAGAGAGAGAGAGAGATAAGCTGACTACATGAGTGAAGTCTTTGGAGAGATCTGCATCAGTGGGCAGGCTGAGCAGGATGTGTCTCTCTGTCACTCAGTGCAACAGTGTTTCTCTTTCTTTCTCTCTCTCTCTCTCTCTCTCTCTCTCTCTCTCTATCTACAGTATCTATATATTTATTAACCTATATACCTACCTATCTACAGTATCTGTAGATCTATCTATCTTTTTGCTGACTTTGTGTCGCTACTCCAAGTGTGGGTCTCTATCTAGCAGCTCTGTAGTTAAGCGTCTATATCAGTCTCTGTTTTCTAAAGGTAAGCACATCTGCTAGAGCATTGCTCTCTACAGAATAGCTATCAAGAAGAGAAGACTACCAACCTTCCTATGAAGAGTTGAAACGTTTAAAACAATGCTACTCTTTTAACATATTCGACTTAGCATTTTCAGAAAACGCATGCTTCCAGCCAGTCAAGGAAAGTGCCCTTAGGATTCGAGCATGGGCTTGGTTTGAGTTGTTCAGTGTGTATTAGCCTCACCGTCAACCACCCTCTACGTCACACTGTACATAGCGTAGCCTGTTCAACCTTCACCAACCTGCTGCCCCATCACACCAACACTGTCTGATAGGTCGATGTGGGGGATCCTATAGTCTTTAGCCTTCTAGAACTCTCCGCTAGAGCTTCTCCGTTGGTCTTCACCAGGGGGCGGGGCTACATTGGGGTTCTAATCAGGTCTAAACAGTGTCTAGGTCTAGGGGTCTCAACACACAGCTTAACAAAGGGGTTGGGAAGGCTAGTGTGTGTGTGTGTGTGTGTGTGTGTGTGTGTGTGTGTGTGTGTGTGTGTGTGTGTGTGTGGGAGGGGGGTTGTCTGTGGGTGTGTGAGGGGTGTGTGTTGGGGGGGTGTCTGTGTGTGTGTGTGAGGGTGTGTGAGGGGTGTGTGTGTGTGTATGTGTGTATGTGTGTGTGTGTGTGTGTGTGTGTATGTGTGTATGTGTGTGTATGTGTGTGTGTGTGTGTGTGTGTGTATGTGTGTATGTGTGTGTGTGTGTGTGTTTGTTTGTTTGTCTGTTTGTATGCATGTGTGGGGGCAGCATATGTGTGTGTGTTTGTGTGTGTTTGCACAATCTACATCTACACAACGTCTGTGCATTTGAAGGGCATAACACTGGGTTGAATCGCCATGGAGACAACCTTAAGGCAATGCTAAGGCACATTATATCAGTTAGGAATCAAACTTTAAAGACAATCTCAGCAAGGACACAAGAAACAACAGCCAACATCAAAATACAGTGTTAATGAAAGTGGATCCATATAAAGTTTCCCTCTAAAAATGCAAGATGGTTACGTGTATGATATCTAAGAAGCACCGTCACTTCAGATACTGTTGGAAGTGATTCACTTAAGTGTGAATTTATCGCTTGTTTACAATAATCTCAAATGCTACATGTCAAAAGTGGAACTTAGAAAAGAATCAATAACTTTCATATATCTTGTTTTTTTCTTGTTTTTTCCTCCTTCTTCTATTTTCTTTCTTTATTTCAAGCGATGAGCAGAGCAGTATTGGCCTGCTGACAACAAATGGAACAAATTCATGATACTTTTGCATATTTAGACTCTGAAAATAAATGCCACTTAAAACCAAAACACAACAAAAAGACCAGCACTATGAAAGGAGGTCTAAACACACAGGAATCTGACCTGCATCTACAGGGTAGATAAGACAAGTACCAAGACACATCAACACTACTACAATACTATCCTCCACATTATAGGAGCAACACAGTTTCTGTCTTTAAATACATATACGTGCTTACAGAGCTAAAAGTCACACTTTTAAAGTGGTCATCACACAAAAGACAACACCTCCAAAAACAGAGACAGAAAAATGGGGGGTGGATGAGGCAGTAGAATGTTGCTAGGGGTGCCAGGGTGTACTGGCTGAAGTTGGGCTCAGGTAAGGGTGGCCATGGCTGGGTCGGGGGGGGAGGAGGAGGAGGAGGAGGTTGGGGTAAAGTGAGGAGTATAGGCCTACAGTAGCTACCTTGGTAAATGGTGTAGGGCTGGGTCTATGGCTGGGTATGGTAGGGTGTAGGGTCTAGGGTACATGGCTGGGTGGGGGAGAAGGAGGAGGTATAGTTTAACATTGACATTTAAGTTATTTAAACAAAGAAAACTAAATAAACTATACTATACGATCAGCCATCGGCAGTCACTGTGCTAGAGACAGGAACAAAACAAGTTGTTGTGTTGGTTTAGTGAGTTTTAGTCTGCCCACTCCTCCGTAGCCTTGAGGGGGTAGATGATAGGGTAGGGTGTATGGTGTAAGGTGTAGGTAGTAAGGTGTGGGGGGTAGGGTTTAGGGTGTAGGGTCTAGGAGGCCTGGTGTAAGGTGTAGCATGTAGGATGTAGGATGCAGGGCGTAGGCTGTAGGGTGTAGGCTGTAGGCTGTAGGGTGTAGGCTGTAGGGTGTAGGGTCTAGGAGGCCTGGTGTAGGGTGTAGCATGTAGGATGTAGGATGCAGGGCGTAGGCTGTAGGGTGTAGGCTGTAGGCTGTAGGGTGTAGGGTGTAGGGTCTAGGAGGCCTGGTGTAGGGCATAGGCGAGAGGCTGCAGGGCATAGGCTGTAGGGCGTAGGCTACAGGGCATAGGGAGAAGGGTGTAAGCTATAGGGAGTAGGGTGTAGGCTGTAGGGTGTGGGGTCTAGGAGGCCTGGTCCAGGGCTCTCAGCAGGTCGCTGCCCTGCAGAAGGTGGAGGTTGCCTTGCAGAGGGATGTTGACTTCGCAGTCGTAGCGGGTTAGCTGGGGGAGACAGTAGGACTCGCAGGACGTCCCCAACAGTCGGCTGGCCACACCTAGACCACAACAAACAGTTGACACCGTTAGCAGATAGGAATTGACCCGGTCAAGAAATGCTAATGTCATCATTCGAAATAGAAAGAAGCTTTATTGTCCAACAACTGTATATGACAGAAATGTTGGTATTTTGGTATGCATGTTTTCGTTTTTTTGGTATGTAACTAGCTTGTAACCCCCATTAAGAGAGGGAGGTGAGGCATTTAAGGCAACAGCCAACTGGTGAGGACAACTTGTTGACGATGACTAAGCATCTTTGGCTCATGAATGATAACCTAAAAGCATAGCCTGAGATTACGAACAAAGGATATAATTTGTTCCAATCACTTGTGTGCGTGTCTGTCCAAAAATACCCCCACGGGAATGTCAATATTTTTTCCTTAATCCTTTAAACCCAGGCCAACCGGTTGCTACTGTAAAGGCTTGATCTTTTCTTAGGAACGTAGCCGCAAAGAAGGGGAGTAGCCTGTTACAGGTGAGGTCAACACCCAGACCACAAATCTAAACCTTGACAAAACAAGCACATAATTGTGGGTTCTGATGAGGTAAGACAGTTGAACTAAGCTCATGAGGCATTTATATTCCTCAAGAATCATCGGCTATATATCAATCATTTAAAAGTCCTAAAATGTATATACCAATCCCAGATTGGCCCTTTACGGTTCAGTAGCCACTTTTCGGCAGCAGTGCCAGTGTGTGCCAAGACTAACTAGCGGCCAGCCAGTGCTCAAAGCCTGGTACTAGTGCCAATTGTGTCATTGTAGTGGCAATTTCCACAGTTGACCTTTCCAGTCCCGCCCTGTGTGATCTCCCGTGTGTTTACATTCTGCGGTTCCCAGACTCACCCTCTGTAGTTTTGGCAGAGGGCAACATGCTGTAGTTGTAGCACTGTTCGGGGAAGGACTTCTTGGGTGCACCGGTTCCACATCCTGGATACTGGGCCTTCCTGTGTTGCTGGTGGGGGCTGAGGCGCTGATCAACACTCCCGGGTATCACCACATCTTTATCTGAGGGAGGAAGGGAGGGGGAGATAGGGAGAGGGAGACAAAAGTGTGTCACTCAATTTTTCTCAACTGTTCCACTATTTTGTCTGTGACTGTGTGAAGTTGTGAAGTATGTCCCGCTGGGGCCACCGTCCAGTGACGTACCTGTCAGGGAGCTGGCGCTGAGAGACCTGTCCATGATGGCACAGCTGTCATTCCTCATCCTCTTCCACATCATCATCATCTCTGATGGCTTAGACAGGGTGGTGTCACCCTGCAACACACACACACACACACACACACACACACAAACACACACACACACACACACACACACGCACACACGCACGCACACAGACACAAACAGACACACACATGCGCACACACACACAAAGACACACACACACACACACACACACACACACACAAAACCAAGAGCATGAGTATCAGTAGATCTAGTAGGACAACGGACAATAAAGACTTCACCCGTGCTTATTAGATAGGGAGCGTATACACACTGAAGATCAGGAGAGGCTGGGTAATGCAAGGTTGCTGGGTGTAATGCAAGGAATGGAATGAGGAATGGTGTGACAATGAGCCTGTCCCCTGATTTCTACCTCCACCTCCCAGCCTCCCCTGCTGAAGGCACATACAGTATCTAGTCCCAGAGGTCGGTTAGACTCTTACCACTGCCATCTGTGTGAAGGAGCGCTTGAAGCCGCTGGCCGGGGCCAAACTGGCTGGACTCATGTCTCTGCAGGCCTGGACAAAGTTCTCCATGGACCTGCAGAGTCCAGGAACAACACATCAGGCCAACATGACCAAGACATCAAATCACATGACACAACATGATGACTCTCATGACTCTTTCTCACAATCTGACTGAGATTAAACTGCTTCATCACGTGACACTAAGCGTTGTTAACGACCGTCCTTGTTCCCTAACTGAGGGAGGGTACTCTGCGGAAGGCCGTTACGTCACAAAATGTCTACAAAACTGGAGATACCCATCTTTTTTGGAAACAGGCATTACGATTGCTAGCGAAAGAGATTTGGCGCGGTTAGCTAAATACCTGTAAACGAATCAATTTATGTATGTCATTATTTACTAAGTTCATATGTTTAACAGTAATGTTGGCATAGAAATAGAATTAATGAGTAGAACGGACACAGTTCATCAGACCGCGGCCATTTGGCTCATACAACCAAAAGATGGCTGACATGGAATTGTAATACATCATAGCCATGGTAATCATTGCATGTGTCAAACACAGATTGTGTCGAGCGTCATTTGACCGAACGCTCCAAAGTCATTTGAGTTGAGTTGGTTGTTAATAAAACTGTGAGATAAAAGTTCCAAATGGTACATCACAAGATGGCCGCCGGTACACCCACCATGGAATGTTGATTTGAACGGGGGATGTTTGATCTACTCATTCTACTTGGATGTCTATCTCCCAAAATAACGAGTGTCTCCATTTCTGTTTACATGTTGCAGTTTGTGACGTACAGACATTCATACTCTGTATAGTCAGATATCTACTAACAAGATAACCATCCACATGGTCTGAGATCTCTCCCAGACAGGATTAACAATGTCTGAGATCTCTCCACTAACAAGATAAGCATCCACAGTGTCTGAGATCTCTCCTAAAGCCTGGTACACACATAACGATTTTCTAAATCTTAACAGATTTTTTTTATCTGAGAGAGACCCCACACGTGAAGTTAAAAAATCATGGATTGAACAGTTTTGATCGTATTGTGTGTGGTGTGCTCCGATATTCCCAATACAGCACACCACATACATCTGTCCTACGACAGTCTAGAGTCTCGTTCGCCAAGCCAGAAACCTTGCGTGATCAGGGTAGTAGACCTGTACGAGGCAGCCATGTGCGACAGGGGAAATAAAGTGCCGAAGAACTAAAACGAAGAAGACGTGTCAGTCAGCTCGCTTCTTAATTGGCTACATTCCATTCCACGTCACAATCGGACTCGGGACTTGTCAATTTCGCCCACACACAAGAGGACTTTTGATCGTAAATATCGAACACGTTTAATAACGGTTGAGACCCCCCCCCCCGCCCCACATACCTCTGCTTGTGGAGGGGCATCCTGTTCACCGCCACGTTCTGACACGAGGGTCTCCCGCCCGCGCCCATGGGGTCCATCAGGCCCGGCTTGGCCACCCGTGGGCGTTGTTGGTAGTTTAACAACGGGTCCGGGGGCCACTTCAGGTTCTGACGGTCCCCCGTGTAGGACAGAGGGGTGCAGTCCGGGCTGTGGTAGGGGGGTATCTGGTCCGGGCTTGTGTAGGGCCGGGCGGCGGCGCGGGTGTCCATGGTGCTGGAGCCAGGGCCTCTCTTGTCGCCTGGTGCCCACTTGGCAGGCTGGTAGTGGGCAGACTCGCCGGGGGACGAGCCCAGGGGCTGGAACAGGCTGGCGATGCTGCTGAAGCTGTGCAGGGTGGAGGAGGAGGAGGAGGGGTGTCCGTGGCTGTAGCCCCGGTCGCAGGCCGTCTCCTCGGGGATGATGGGGTTGAGCTGGAAGTCTTCTCCGTCCATGGGGATGTAGGGAGCCAGGGTCTCCAGATCCAGGTCACTCAGGTCCATCT
>NC_137674.1:103181169-103196169 GCF_963989245.1 Nansenia antarctica
ATGAAGGGTGTATGGAGGCCGTGTGAAGGGTCTATGAAGGCCTTCTGAAGGGTTTATGAAGGCCTTGTGAAGGGTCTATGAAGGTCTTGTGTAGGATCTATGAAGGCCTTGTAAAGGCTTTATGGAGATCTTGTAAAGGTTTTATGGAGATCTTGTAAAGGCTTTATGGAGACCTTGTGAAAGGTGTATAGAGGCCTTGTGAAGGGTGTATGGAAGCCTTGTGAAGGGTGTATGACGGCCTTGTGAAGGGTGTATGTAGGCTGTATAGAGGGTCTATGGAGGCCTTGTGAAGGGTGTATAAGACTTCTTTAGGATGTGTCTAAAGTGTGAGCCACGCCTGGCAGAGAGGGGAATTCTATCACAGGTGGCGTGGCAGGCTGGAGTCACCCAGCACTGAACGGCCCTAGCATACAAAACAGCCAACACTTGGCACTGTCATGATTTAAGAGAAAGAGAGGGAAAGGAGAGAGAGAGAGAGAGAGAGAGAGAGAGAGAGAGAGAGAGAGAGAGAGAGAGAGAGAGAGAGGGAGAGAGAGAGAAGTGGAGAAGGGAGAGAGATGGGGAGGAATAAGATGGAAAGGGAGGGGAAAATCTAGGAGAAAGGAAGCGAGAGAGAGGGAAAAGGAGAGAGCGAGAGAGAGACGGAGGGAGAGAGAGAGAGGGGGAGAAGAGGGAAGGCGAGGGAGAGAAGGAGAGAAACATGAGGGAGGAAGGGGGAAGAGATGAAATGAGAGAGGTTGAGAAGGAGAGAGGGAGAGGAGGGAGGCCGGAGGGAGGTAGGGAGGGAGAAGTCTACGTAGGTTCCATGTCTTTCATCTCTCTCCACCGTGTCATCATGATAAGAGATGGAGCGGGTGTGATGTGAGGTGTAATCTAACCCAGATTAGGATGAAAGGGTTGAGGAAGAGTGACTATCACCTACTCTGCATCTCTCAATCTGTCTGTCAATGCTGCGGTTTCAACAGGTCAACACACACACACACACACACACACACACACACACACACACGTAGAGGGGTCCAGCAGGATGGACTCAATGGTAACGTGTTTGATACCATTTCTCATTCCATTCCACTCGTGTGTGTGTGGGTGTGTGGGTGTGTTGGACATGGGCCAGGTGACATGAGGAGGAAAGGCATTGCAGTAAGGCCTCTTTGACTGGAGGAGGAAGAGGAAGCTGCGGGCTGCCTAGCAGGAAGTACCAGGAGACAGAGTTCTGAAGGGTGGGGGGTGGGAGACAGAGAGAGAGACAGACAGACAGAGAGAGAGACAGAGTGAGAGAGAGAGAGAGACTAATAGGCAGAGAGAATGAGAGATGGAGACAAATAGAGAAAAGTAACTGAGGAGTTGAGGAGAGTGACCGAGAGAGAAAGAGAGAGAGAGAAAGAGAGAGAGAGAGAAAGAGAGAGAGAGGGGGGTGGAGAGAAGTGAGTGAAATCGAGCGGCCAACAGACCCGAGAAAGAAGGAGAGAGAAAGAGAGAGAGAGAGAGAGAGAGAGAGAGAGAGAGAGAGAGAGAGAGAGAGAGAGAGAGAGAGAGAGAGAGAGAGAGAGAGAGAGGGAAGGAGGAGAGAGGTTCCCAGACCAGTTCTCTCTCCCTCCTGTTGTTGCCCCTGCAGGGTTGAGGCTGGGAGTTCAGAAGCCTTGGTTCACCAAGCCCTCCAGAGAACTTGTCACAATAAACGGCATAGTTGGTTTTAGAGAAGCCCTACAGCTGGGAACGCCTGGGCCAACTGTTTCCCCTCTCACTGTCTCTTTAACAAACCCTCACATCAAACTCCCAACCTCACACAGGCACACAGCTCTCTCACACACACAAAGGCACTTTCTGTGCCACTAAGCACCCATTCCAGACGCCAGCCAATGGCTGTGAGAGGGGAAACAAGACTGAGAACCCACTGGTTGAAGTGGCTCATTATCTGGTGAGAGTATAAGCCCTGAACTTTGCCTGGCCTGATTTTCTGTGTGTGTGTGTGTGTGTGTGTGTGTGTGTGTGTGTGTGTGTATACAGTATTACCCCAAAAAGTAAAACAAAAATGTTTACATTTTAAAATGAAAACGTCTCAAGGGATGACGATTGCTCCATATATTTAATCTACATTGAAAAACGTAATTATTTAAGCGGTGACTGCCATAGAATTTAAACTTTACATCCCGATCGCAACTTGACAAACTAAACAGTTGGATAGCATAATATGATAGCTTAATAAGAAGCATCACACACTGCATTTGTAATAATATAACGTGTCTCATGTCCTATGTCATATAGCCTATAGGCTAACATTTGTCTATAAAATATTGATTTAGCTACTGGCTAGGCTTCCGAGGGTTCCGAGGGTTCAGAGGGCCCGCTCTGTCCGTTGCCTCTAGTCTGTAGGCATTTTAACTGTAGTTTCCAGTCGGGTGTGACTAAGTAGATGGTTAACGACGTCATGTTAGCTATGGAGTCATGTTAACTGATGACCACATACAGTGCATTCGGAAAGTATTCAGACCCCTTTACTTTTTCCACGTTTTGTTGTGGTATAGCCATAATTTAAAACTGATTAAATTAAAATTTAAAAAATTGCCGTCAATCCACACACAATACTCCAGAATGACAAAGCGAAACCACTTTTTTTCTTTTTTTTCAGTAAATGTATTAAAATGTAAATACAGAAACACGTGTTTTCATGAGGGTATGTCCCCAGAGTTTTCTTACATTCATTAGGCAACATAAAGAAGAGTTCTCCTGGTAGTTAAAAATGTTTTAATATGGAAATATTAAATATAATTAATAAAATAATTATATAATTATGTTCAAGAACTCTGGGAGACAGTGAGGATGAGTTTACTTTCATGCATATCTGCATCCATGTTGCCTGGTCCATATTTAGGTTCAAATCTTTTCCCCATATCCTTCTCAAAGGTTGGAAGGAAGATAGCACTCTACTGCTAAGAATTTTATAGATCTTTGAAGTAATTTTAATTGTGAATTGAGTACTAAAAATAAATGTTTCTATATCATCTAAACTAAAACTGTCTTTCTGAGTCTTGGATAGCAAAAAAAATCGTTGTTGTACGTAGTGAAAAAGGTTGGTAGAGGAAAGACCATATTCTTCCTTCACCTCGGAAAAAAGGATTTCATATCCATGTTCCTAAATGAACAACCCAAATTACTAATGCCTTGGTTGGTCCAGTTATGTAAGCCTATCCTACTTAGGCTTGTTGGAAAATCAGGATTAAAGGAAAGAGGTGAAAGTACAGATATATCTTTATAAAGGGAGCACTTTTCCCCATGGTAGTGTATGCTGGGATCAGGAGGATTGACACAAAATAAAGACCATTCCATACCATTCCACCATTCCATTCCATTCCATTCCATTATAACGTTTGCAATATTTCTTACAGTTATACCAAGTCGAAAAAGCACTGTCAATAACAAAGGATTTCTCAAACCCTGAAAAAGGGTACTGGTTTATAAATGGAAGAGATTTCAAAGGAATTGGATAGCTGTCCTGAAACCATTCACTTATCCGTTAAGCAGACCAATAGTAAAGCTCGAAGTTAGGGAAAGCAAGACCCCCTTCCTTACGAGGTTTACTTAAGTAGCTAGCAATACCTTTTTTACGGGTCCAAAGAAATGTCAGTATTAAACAACCTTAAAAAAATAAGGTTGGAATGGGACAAGGCAGAGATTGAAATAGCTAGTTTAATCTTGGCAGTAAATTCATTTCGACTACATTAATCCGGCCAATAAGCGAAAGAGGTAGATTAGTCCAGCAATCCATGTCCTCTATCAGCTTTTCTTTAAGAGGTGTATAATTGAGTGCCCCGCGGTGGCATAGCGGTCTAAGCACTAGCCACTAGTGCAAGCTGCCCACCGGGGACTGGGATCGAATCCCGGTCTCGCCAGATCCGGATATGGCCGAGGCACACAGGGAGCGGCATATTGAGCGGCCGCTCCAGAGGGCGGTATAGAACTATTTCCGGACAAGGATCCGTCGCGCAATAGCGCCCCCGGGGTGCCGGAATAACGGTGCTGGGCTCGAGGAGCCAGTCAGCTAGTCTGCCTGGCGATCTCCTCTGGGGCTGCCGGCCACGGGGTCGTGCGGCGGATCCTACGCAATAGGCAGGGGATAATTGGATGCTAGGTTGGGTTCAATTGGATACCAAATTGGGTGAAAAAGGGATAAAATCAGAAAAAATAAAAAATAAATAAAAAATAAAAAGAGGTGTATAATTACATTTAAATACGTTACCTAACACTGAAGGGATACAAATACCAAGATAAGTGAAACCTTCATTTGTACATGTGAAGGGGGATAATATAGCCATCGTCTTTTTCATGCAAATCTTGCAAATAACCTCGTACAAATCTGCAGGCTCTCCTTTATCGTAACCCGAAATGCAGCCGTATAGCAGCAGCTCCATTTCCAAGTTACTAGTGCTAGCCATCTCTTTTTTTCCTCCTTCTCTAGTCATAGGTGGAAGAGGTCATGTGCTCCAAAAATTACACTACTGAAGGCAAATGTGTTCCAGAGAAATGTGTTCTCTGGAACACATTTTGGAACACAGCCATTGTCATTCTTTCTCTGACCACGCTGGCAGCGCCGCTGTTACACAATGACAGTTTGATAGATTATGGAGCAGACATTTTATGATGCTATTGAACAATCCCACAAATCCCGTGGGATACCGTATTATCATTAATAGTGCCCCAACCCTAGTTGTGGTAATGTTGTGGTAATGTTTTGACAGAACTAGAGGGGACACAGTGAGAAGAGAGGGTAGGAGGGTGTTGGGGTAATGTTGGGATAATGTTGTGGTGATGTTTCTACAGAGCCAGCGCAGGGAGAGGAGAGGGTAGGAGGGTGTTGGGGTAATGTAGGGGTAATGGTGTGGTAATGTTTGAACAGAACTAAGGAGAGTTGGTGAGAGGAGAGGGTATGGGATAATGTTGTGGTAATGTTAAGCCAGCACCAGGGCAGGGAGAGGAGAAGATAGGAGGGTGTTGGGGTAATGTTAAGCCAGCACCAGGGCAGGGTTGGCACACTGAGTGAGCAGTGATTATGATGCCTGCTGCTCTGGCTCCACTGGGCAGCCTTGCTGGTCTCAATCGCTGAGTTGACAAGGCTGTGGCTAGAGCAGGCCCTTTCCCTGCCTCACCCCTCTCTCCCCTCCCCCTCTCCCCTCTCCCTGTATCCCCCTTCCTTTTCCCTCCTCTCCCTCTCTCTTCTCCCTCTCTCCTCTCTTCTCTCTTCCTCTCCCCCCCCTCTTCCCTCTTCCTCTCTCCCTGTTCTCTGAGAGGACCCCGAGGGCTGCATCAGGGAATAGGCGAGGGAGACACAACAGTACACACACCCCACTACACCAGGGGGGTATTCTATCAACGTCGCTAAAGGAAAATCCAGGCTTCTTCTGATAAACTCTTGACTTATAAGCCTGTATTTTCCTTTAGCAACGTTGATGGAATACCCCCGCTGGTGATGTATCCCCCCCACAACAGTACAACCCCTCTACACCACGTGATGTAACCACCCAGAGCAGTACAACCCCACTACACCAGGTGACATAACCACACATAACCCACAACACTACAATAAACCACTTCTGTGCAAACAGACATAAAGGCTTATCTTATCCGTGTCTTATCTTATGAGGCTATTGACAGCTAGTAGCACAATGAGTTGTAGCATGGTTGGACAACGTGGATACGATCCTGAACAAGAGATTCCTTACTTTACTTCATGCATGGGGAAAACGGAGAGGACACGGAGCATAGTCATCACCAAGACCCTAAGAGACCAGTAAGTAGCCTACATAAACACATAGCACATCACTGGAAGTGGAGCCTGTCACAATAACACCACCAGGACTATACAACTAAGGATGCAATATCACCCCTCAAATAAACACAACTAGTCACTGCCACTAATCAGGCCAGAAACAATCATTCACGCGCCTCCGCCCCCCCCTCCAAGTACAGACTTAATACTTCAAGTTAGAAAAAGACACACGCACACACACACACACACACACACTTGCGTAGACACAAACGTCGTGCACACTCCCACCCACCCACCCAGAGGGCCCTCTCTCCTCCGCACCCTGCTGTGCCTCAGGCGGTGCGCTCGCTGGCCTGCTCGTCTAAGATGGCCGCCGCCGTATCTCGTTGTGTGAGCGGTAAATGTGTTATTCTAATGGGAACTGTTCCTCTACCCAGAGGAAACCCCCCCCCCCCCCCTGCCTCACAGCCCCAGTGCACCATTTCCTGATCAAAAAGATTCACTGTCTCCATTCTGTTGTTAATACCTGCCTTGTTTACGTTCTGCATGTTTGGGACTACTGAACTGATAGTGTGTAGGGGACGTCGGTGGGGGGGGGGGGGCATCGGTGGGGGCTCATTAAGGGAGCACAGTCACAAGGACCAGGCAGACTAGGAGACGCTGGAGCTAAGACCCTCTCACACTTCTCTCCTAAGGGGGCCAATGGTGTCTCTAACCAACACACACACACACACACACACACACACACACACACACAAAAGTGTGATCAAAGTCGTTTGTGCGATAAGTGCGACAAAGTTGATCAAATCAGCTCTTCGCTCCGGGGTTGGGTACAGGGCAGCATGGGCAGAGACAGAAGCATTTAGGGGGGATGTTATGTCATACTTGTGGTGTCTTGTGGGGCAAGGCAAAGCAGGGCACGATAACGAACTAATACGGAGGATTAGTGCCAGTAAATAAGTTAATAAGTGAGCCCAACACATGACCTTCCTGCCAGAGGCCAGCAATTACCACCAGTAACCCGCAGTACACCACACACACACACACACACACACACACACACACACACACACACACACACACACACACACACACACACACATATATAGGCTCCGAGGAACATACAGAAACCACAAAGGATATAAGGGCAGCGGGCTATAGACTGCCCTGCTTAAGTAATGGGACAGTGAAGATATTTTTCTTCTTTGGTTTTTACACTCCAAACTATGGAGTTGAAATCAAACAATTACCAAGGTTAAAGTGCAGATTATCAGCTTTTAGTTGATGGTATTGTGTGTACATATTGGTTTCACCATTCAGACATTCCAACACTTTTTATGCATAGTTTATTGCACATTTATAAAACTCCCAAATTAAGAACTCATGTTTAGTATTGGGTTGAGATTGAGAATTCTTTGCATGAAATAATTACCTGAAGTCTGCTACCCGTTGAACCCACCAGACGCTGGGTATCAGCGCTCTGGTGATGCTCTGTCAAGCCTGTACTGCAACTATCATAAGTTGTTTTGAGGTATTTTTGCCTTAAATCTTGCCAGGAAATTGAATTGAAATGTTCTATTGGATTTAAATCTGAAGATTGCCTTGGCCAGTCAATACCTTTCCACTTTTTGGCCCTGATGAAGTGCCATCCTATGAATTTAGAGGCATTTAGCAGACAAGATGTTTCTGTACACTTCAGAATACATTCTGCTGCTGCCATGAGCAACCATCAAGACGTCAGCAAGTTGTCGTGGCAGCTCTACATGCCAAAACCTAACACCCCCTGCACCACGTTTCACAGATGCGGTGGTATGCTGTAAATCTTGGGAAGATCATTCTTTCTCCAAACATTTCTCTTGCAATCACTCTGGTACACTGGATGTTATTAATCTTATCTGTCCACAAGACAATAACTTTTTCCAGACTTTTGTTTTTGGTAAACTCTAATTCGACCATCCTTTTTGAGGATAACTAGTGGTTTGCACCTTGCAGTGTAGCCTCTGTGGTTCGGCTGGTGACGTATTCTGGATGGTAGTCTCTGACACGTCCATGCCTACCGCCTGGAGAGTGTTCCTGATCTGTGGGACAGTTGTTTTGGAGGTTTTCCTAATTATGGTAAGCATTCTTGGGTCATCCACTGTAGACGTCTCCCTTGGCCTATACCAGCCTGTTAACGATTGCTCAGTTCACCGGTGCTTTTTTTTTATTTGATTGATAATGGCTTCCTTGACTTTCATTGACACCACTTTGGTCCTCGTGTTGACAGACACCAAGGCGAATCCAAAGCCTAGAATCAACACTAGACAATAACGGCCCTCTTATGCCTGCACAAATAATGATGTGACAGAACACACCTGACTTGCCAGGAACACGTACAACAAGGTAACAACGTTGCTTATAACATTTATGCTGATGACACACATATTTACGACTATAGCCCTCTCTCAAGATGACCTTGCACCAATAGACTCCCTTATGGACTGCATTGATCTAATTAATAACTGGATGTGACAGAATTTCACAAAGACAAAACAGAGACTATATTATCTTTAGAGCCAAAAAGAAGAGGCTAGTGGTTGCTGCACACCTGGAGTCTCGTTCCATATAATGTAAAGATCAGGTTAGAAATCTTGGTGTCATTTTAGATTTAGATAGTTTTAACTCCCACACACATTAAGTCGACAATAAAAAGAGCATATTATCATCTTGAAAATATAGCGAGAATTAGGGGTTATATGTCCAAGCAGGGTCTTGAAAACGTGTCCACGCCTTTATCAGGTTAGACTACTGCAATGGCCTTTTTTCAGGACTCTCCAAACAGGCACTTAGACGATAACAACGTATTCAAAATGCTGCTGCAAGAGCCCTGACTAAAACTAAGAAGTTTGATCACATTTCTCCCATTCTTAGATCACTACACTGGCTCCCTGTGTTTCACAGAATAGATGTTTTAAATCATGCTCCTGGTCTAGTGCCTTATGAACCTGCTAGATCCCTAAGATCATCTGAGTCTGGCCTTTTGACAGTTCCAAGAGTGAGCAGCAAAAGTGGAGAGGCAGCATTCGCTCACTATGCAAAACACACTGGAACATGCTGTCACAAAACATTAGGTGCTGAGCCCCATCTGTATCAAAACATATTTTTTTTTAAGCTGAAGACTTTTATGTTCTGTTCGGCTTTTAATTGAGTGTATTATAAAGAGTTAGGCTAGGTTTTTAACTGATTGTTTTTTGTTTTTTTTTATTTATAGATTTTAAACCTGAACATTTTAAATTGTTATTGTATCTCACTTCTTTTTCACTTTTTAATTGTTTCATTGTGTTTTATGTAAAGCACTATGAATTTAAATTCATTTGTATGAACATGTGCTATACAAATAAATGTGCCTTGGCTTGCCTACCTGTCAAGCCAATTGTCCCTCTACTTTTGGGTAGCCTAAAATAGGGGTATTATGCATAGACATGTTGTCATTTCTGAATGGTGAAACCATTATGTACACATGTACACAAATACCATCAAATAAAAGCTGAGAATCTCTTATTTAACCTCAAAGCAATTGTTTGATTTAAAATACAAACGTTTGTTTGGATATATATACACACACACACACACACACACACACACACACACACACACACACACTTAGAGGCTCGCTATTTACTGTCAACTCAACAGGAACATACAGTCACCACTAAGGACATACGGGATATAACTAAGACTTAATTACCTTACCTGATATATTTTTTCCTGTTACCATGTAGCCTATCACAACTCCATTGAAACAACTTGTTATGAATGTTAAGAATGATATAAGAAATGCATTGATCGACCCACACCTACACTCACACATGGAAAGCTTGGCACGGTAGATAATCTCCTGCTCTGGAGAAAAAGGTGAAAGGCCAACACCCGTTATCTTCTGAGGTCACGTTGGGCCAACAGGAGTTCCGTATCAATAGAAAGCTCTTGGTCAGATCGATAAGGTGGTGAAAGCAGCTGACTGAGACCCTTTGCTGCATTGAAGTGTTATAAACAGTCTCATCACCGACACCTACTCATCACAATACAATCAATGCTTTATTCTGGCTCTCTTGTAGGCTAAAACATGACGAATGTAGGCAGTTCGATCGCCAAGCCCTCCAATACCTGTGGTGATTCCACTGGAACCACTGGAACCACTGGAACCATAACCTGTAGATTAAGAGCGACTGGCTAGTAATTGATCCCTAATTGATCGCTAATCTGTCTGTCTCTCTCCTCACCTGTTCACCCGTCCTTGAGGTATATTCTCTGTTTTAAATGGTTGAGTTTTAGGAGCAGCCATTTAATTCTAGAACGCTCCGTCTGTGTACAATTATCTTTGCATTGGCCTATAAATTGTCTATAAACCTTAGTGTATGTACCCCTGTCTGTACCAGCTAAGGGACTCTCATCAAAAGAACATGTCTGTCTGATACAAAACATGCACGGTCTGAATTTTACTTGATATCACAATACCTACAAACATTGCAGCCTATAAATGATCGTTTCTATGGATTTACCTCTGTAGAGACACATGTATGCATCCAAGAAGACCAAAATGGCACAAATTAAAGACTATATATACTCAGTCAATAGCATATAGCAATAAATCACAGTGTCCTTACTATTTCTATTTTCTCACTTCTCTCAGATTAAAGTTTTCCGGAATGCATTATGTCTTATTTTATATGCAATTAGCAGCTATTAACCCAAACATGTTTCTAAGCGCTTCTGTTCTAAGCTTCTTTTCTAAGCTATTGTGAATAATGTTCAATTATTATTTAAACGTGAGCATGAACAGAAATGAAATGGAAAAATCGTTATGATAATGTACAGACCAATTATTGTGAGAAATATTTCCCCAACTGATCACGAGTATGACTGACCAGTAGGCTACTCTAAAAGAAGCAGGTCTAAGAGTATAACACATCAAATGGGTTAGTTGACAGTATGAGTAATGTCACATTATCGGCCATAATTGATAAACGAATTATGACTACTTTATTACGCTAAACACTTGATCATCAGCAACAAGTCTCCCAAATGCGCACAGCGCTCTTCACCTAACCGGAGCGGAGCTCGCGTTTGCCCCGTTATCGCAACAGGTTTCACGGAGAAATGACTTTCTTTCAGCAATAATGTGTTCAGTAAAAACATCAAGTCATTCATAATGTTTATATTAGTCTTTAGTCTTTTTTTAAACGTGCATTAGCCTGTTTAACATACAGTGTTTATTTATCAAACAACCTTCGGGCAAAGAGATTTTAAATCATGACAATACCTTTTCTTGTCCTTATCGGCCGTCATGTCCTCTTAAGCAAAGTTCACAGTCACAAATGTCGTAATTCCCCGAAAGTCCAAGTACACGTTCGCAACAAGTTCAAAACAACAGAAAAACGCCTTCTAAAATATAACGATCGAAAGTCAATTGCGGATCTGGATGAATAAAAAAACACGAAATGTCATTTCTTCTTTGCCCTTTCCTTGCGCACAGTCGATTTCAAGAGCAGGTTTGAGGTTTGCCCTTCTCAGAGAGTTGGTCTCGGGCCAGGCTATACAGTCTCAGAGCACTGCCGAGGATCGTATAGCCTTTCACCTTATTAATTTACCAAAGGTAAATCCAGATGTTTAATAAATGCGAGTTGGATCTCGTCGGGTCCGGTCCGCTGTCAAAGTTACCTTGCATGCGTCGCTGCTCTGAAACTTCCAGCCCCCCTGTTCGCTGTACACTCTCTCCTGCGCTCAGCTGGCCAGCTGACAGGCGTTCAATCAATCACAGCCCTCTGATTGGTGGGAACGCCACGAAGAACCTCCCCCAATAACCCCCCGCCCCCCCTGGAGGGTTTCACTGCGGACCGTCACTCCCGTCCCGGGCCGGTAGGCTCGTGCACCTGTAGGTCAGCCAAGCTTGTCTTGTACGTTGCGTGTATGTTTGCAGATGAATTTGACGTCCTAGCTGCATTGCAGAGATTACTATGTCAAACAGCCTAACCGTTTACTTCCCTGTGAGTTCTTATCGCTGCCTGCAACACTAAAACACATATGTTCACAGTTTACATAAGAGCCCTTTCAAAGAGAGGTTATCTTAGGTTATTTTTTGCAACGTTTAAGTGATTAGATATGATTGCTAATAGGACGTTTCTGAAGCCAGAACTGTCCTGTCGTACATATTTCAACTGTTCTTTGTCCTCTCACATGCATGTCTACATACATGTTGGGCAAGACCTTCTGCTGCTCTACTCCACCAGAGGAGACTACAAAGTCTACCATGGCCTCTCACCAAAGAGGCTGGTGGAGGTAAAAATCCGAGGACGGGCTCATTGCCGTCCTCCGATTTTCTACCTCCACCAGCCTCCCCTCAGGGCTGTTCAAAACTTGTGTAGCGGAGGTGGTTTGTGATGAGGTAGCCCTGCCTGAGACATGGAAACTCAAGTGTTGCCCTCAGACCTGGAGGATGTTTGATTCTCTTGGCCTAATGGTACACACCGGTGTCATTCACTTTGGAGACAAGATTAAAACCCACTTCGGTCCAAAGCACTGCTGCTTTTCATCTTCTAATCCAATCGGTCTCAAAACCAGAAGAGCTCATAAACACTAAAACAGCAGCACGGAAAGCACGGAACGTCCAATCTGATTGAATCCCGGACCTAGATCCACATGACCACGAGTCTCCTCAGCTCGGTCACAGTGACCCGTAGGATGGCCCTACTGTGTATACAAGCATGTCTTCCCTATCAAACATCCTTCGTTCTGTTCATCATCTCTCAGAGCACTTCAGAGTCTCCTAGGGCTGAAACCAAAGCGAAAGGCAATGTGAGTCTGTTTTATTCAATATGGGGAGGTTTTGGAACCTTTTTGAATGTTTTTGAAACACACACACATGCAAGCACATGATATGCAAGCCAAATGCATGCACAGACACACATGTGCACACACACACACACACACACGCACACACACACACAAAAAAAACACACACACACACACACACGCACACACACACACAAAAAACACACACACACACACACACACAAATTCCATGTACAAGGACAGACTTCAATCCACACTTTGGCTCTGTTTATCTGGGCACTGTAAAACAAACGGAGAATCTGAGATTATTTGGACATGACATTTAAAACGTGCTGATTCACGGTCCATTGACTTGCATTGGGTTTAGATTCAAATGCTAACAGTTGTCTATTAGTTACAGTTCCCAGATAAACAGAACCAAAGTGTTGATGGAAGTTTGTCCTTGTCTGTAGACTCTTTTCAGGGTAAGGAACCAGATGTTTTGAGTGAACGATCCCTTTAATGTGACCCGTGAGAGCAACAGCCCGTATGAGCATTGTGAGTTTGTTTTGAGTGCACTTTGACTGACTTCTACAGTATCAGCGTGTGATCCCTCTTGGAATGTACAGTATGAGAGAGAGAGATACCCTCATAGATACTGTTCAACTACTATACATACCATCAGGAGAGGCTACTAGAGGTAGGAATGAGAGGACAGGCTCATTGTAATGCATGGAATGGAATGAGGAATAGTATCCAACTCATGTGAGCGGTACCATTCCTTATTCTACTCCATGCATTACAAAGAGTCCTCTGATTTCTATCTCTACCAGTTTTTCAAAGACACCATCAATCATTCACTGATGTTACTGGGGATGTAAGAACATCTTGTCCCCTGAGGGTGAACAATTATTTAGGTGACTGGTGCTATCTTGGAATAAAACAGGCTTAGTTTAGTGATTTCACCAATTTTATAATCCATTAAAAATGTGAAAAAACTGATTCCTCTCCCTCTGCAAGCGTGTGTGTGCGTGCGTGCGTGCATCATCCCAATCCAGACCCTAAAATAACTAGAAAAATACGTTCCAGAAGTACCGTGAGTATTGATTAAGATACCTATCATGTCATGTTCACTGATAGAATTCAGATCCCTTGAAGGATCCACCAATCACAACTCTTTTCCTCCTGTACGAGTTCTTCCACCAATCCAAGCCAATCAGAGGTCTCCTCCCCCCCCCACCTTTCTGTGTCAGTCACCCCAGAGGAGACGACAGGTGGGTGTCGCTGATGTAGTCAGAGCCTGTTGGGTAATGTGGTCGTAGAGTTAAAGGGCATAAGAAGGATTCAGTCTCATAGCGCCCCACTCCAGGAGCCAGACTGAGCTGATTATGAGGGCCCTCAGCGAGTAGGGAAGAATAAAGGTACATATCGTGAGTTTAGAATTATAAGGTTCTATCTCTGTTTAGGGTAGTTCAGAGATATTGAGCGTCAAAGTTTTTACATTCCATTATGTTTTGTGAGATGGAACCTTTGTATTTTATGAATTACTAACTCAAAAATGTCAACATTTTTAAAATAACACCACACAGGCATTAATAAACACCTAATGGATCAGATTATGTAAAAAACGAAATTTTTACAAACATTGAGATAGAATTTATAAGCCATAAATAAGCCATAAATAAGCCATTTACAGTATCTGTACAAAATGTCTCTATTCAGCCTTCTCTTCCCACCACTTTCTTCATATTACACACAATAGAACATACATTACCCTGGAGACACGGTCATATGATGTCATCTCCTGTTCTCTGAAATCTCTTCATTCACAGTGGCTGTTGATAACGCCTGCAGGGTCAAGAAGAGGACCCACTAGTGTCAGAGAAAATACAGAAAGAAAAAACAGCACTCACACACCCAACAGACAACATACATTCCCCAACCTCATAAAATCTTTTCACGACATAACATAAACCCACCCTCCCTCCTACCTACTACCCCTAAATACAACTTGACCCTACACACACAGAGACCCACACACTCACAGAAACACCTCCCTAGTGATACAGCAAAGCTTAAATAAATGTTATACTCTTTTTTGGAGTAATGATATTGTCACCGTCTTTGTAATGCCATCTTCTTTTGCCCTCCATCCCAAAAATATGATTTCCCTAATGCAATAGCTGTTATAAATTCATCAAACAAAGGGGTGAACACTGAGGGCTGGTATTAAGGGACACACCCATGTGGACAATGGCCATTGTAGTTTTAAGTAACTCCGCATTTTACAATATACATATTTGTATTTTCATTTATTGTATTTTGTGTGTTGTTGTGTTGGAAGACATGGAAGCTGAAAAATAATTAAAACACTCTTTACTATGAAAATTGCTCTCCTGGACCATAACGTGACATAGTTATGT
>NC_137674.1:103206169-103226169 GCF_963989245.1 Nansenia antarctica
ACATCTACTCACAGATGCCATTCAGCCTGAGGTGTTTTTGCAAAACAACTGCCCGACAAGGACGGAGGGAGGGACGGAGGGAGGGAGGGAAGGGGGGAGGGAGGGAAGGAGGGAGGGAGGGAAGGAGGGAGTTGTTCCATTTTAACAATCTGCCTGTTTCATACTGATTGGCTAGGCTGTGTATGTTCCTTCCCAGCATGCACGGTTTATATCACTGGAGCTTCCTTTCAGAGCTGGTCTCAACAGGGCGGCTCAGTGCATGTGTGTGTGTGTGTGTGTATGTGTGTATACGTGGTGTGTGTGTGTGTGTGTGTGTGTGTGTGTGTGTGTGTGTATACGTGGTGTGCATATTTGTGTGTGTGTATACGTGTGTGTGTGTATGTGTGTGTGTGTATGTGTGTGTGTGTATATGTGTGCGGTTAGTTATATAAACACTTCTACAGTCTAAACCACAGGTGTATACTTACGTAGGCTTACACACTCCATAAAGCTAAGTGAATGGAATGCAATTATACTGTACAAATGCATGAATGGGGACTGAATACTCATGTAATCAAACAGAGAAACATAAACCCAAATGCACAAATGCACAAACACACACACACACACACACACACACACACACACACACACACTCACTGCTTGCTATTTTTACACTCAGCTCTTATGTTCCACTACCGAGAATGTTCCCAACCTTTCCATCAGAACGTCTTCCTCCCTCCCTCCCTCCCTCCCTCCCTCCCTCCCTCCCTCCCTCCCTCCCTCTCAGTCTCTCTCTCTCCTCCCAGTCACGTCCCCTCTCCTCTCCTCCGTCACAAGGAAGGGACTTTAATTCATCTGTTTAGTTTTATTTGTTGACTCAGATTATGGTCTCCTGGACAGTTGATAATCTTTGTGAAGAAGGCGTGTGAATGGTGGATTACTGTCTCCTTTCTGTCTTCCTCTTCCCCCCTCTCTATCTCTCTTCCTCTTCTAACTCTCTCACAAACTCTCCCCCCCCCCCTCTCCCCCACTGTCCACCATCAGAGAAGACCCAGCTATGATAATAAATCATTGTAGACCCGCGTGCTAGCCTGTGTGCTAACCTGTGTGTAGATTTGTGTGCTAACCTGTGGTAGACCTGTGTGCTAGCGTTATCTAAGACTGTACTGTACGTCCACCACCACCGGGGGGCCTGGATACAGCGGTCTCGATGTGTATGAGTGTGTATGATATCTACACTTTACTCATCAGATTCCTGATCTGAAATGAACTTTGTAGCCTTGTGATGCTTGTTGACTAAACACATGAACAGACAGTAGCTAACTGCTAGGTGTGTGGTCAAATCAAATCAAATCAAATACAGTTTTATTATTTCTCACAAGATGCGACTCAACGCGCTTCACATGATGACAGAGCCGCAAGCAGGCAAAGGTAAAAAACCTGTACACTGTGTAGCCAGGACAATTCCCTTGCAGCCCTCTACTCATAGAGCGACTACTAACAGTTTGCCTACCAGCACACAGCAGCGGACCCCAAACCCCAAGCTAACCATTCAGGCACTGAGAGAGGACGCAGGGTTCTCCCGAAAGAGTGGCACCACTATGTCAACATTTCAAGGCAAATTCAACTATCTATGATAGAGTAACTCTGTTTGATCGCCAACGACATCGTTGCTAATAACAAACGTGACTTGACGTTAGGACTTTAGGAATTTCTGCTCAGAGGATTCAGCGTTTTAGCTGTATTTTTTGCCTCACTGCTGACATGAGTAAACGCGAGTTGGGTTTAACTAACGCGATCAAGCTCCACGTCCTGGGGATATTCCATCGACGTCGCTAAAGGACAACCCAGGCGTATCTTTGATAAGTCTCACGAGAACCCTGTGATGAGGTGAATCGTTTGATGACATTCTGAGTGAGTTCTGCGTACCATTTTGTCTGCGGCAGGTGCAGCAGGTGTGGAGAGCCCCCATGGAACGATCACTTCCTGTGTTTCTGCTACAGCCAACCTGCTGTTGTCCTGACTACCACTGCTAACCATGTAGAGATGTGGAATGCAGGAGGTGTCAGGTACTGTTGTTGACACTCCGGTGGTTTAAATAAAGTTCCTGGCCTTTGAATCCCTCTCCTCTTTCATCCAGAGGCTTACACTGGGAACATCACATCCAGAGTGCTGCATTTCTCTGTTGTTTAATAATGATTTGAGGAGATTAAGGGCAAGCTGGTGTGGAAAACAACAACAACCACAACAAGTAAAAGGTAAGTAAGTATTTTAGCGCCAGTTGGGTTTTTAACACTGACAGTTCGCACGGCAACCTCTCTACATTCATATACCTACAGTAATATATTTTAAAACGAATAAATACATGATATCATGAACCTCTGCAAACCACTTCCCTCTTGTAAATAAATGTATCATAAAACCCTAAGTGAGACAAATTGGGTTGGAATAAAAGACAATAAACACTCTCGGTTCATAAACAGGAACTACTGCCATACTGTCAAGACCTCTACTGGGAGTTTGGCAAGCTTCTAGAATATGTTACAGTATAGCACACACACATACACATACACACACACGCACACACACACACACACACACACACACACACACACACACACACACACACACACACACACACACACACACACACACACACACACACACCCACAACACACACAAGCCCAAGCAATCAGGCTCAATTGAGAGCATTTCCTGTGTTTCATGTTAATCTTGTGGAGTGATTTTTCCATTACGTACTCAGCAACCCTCTGTACTCTGACTGCTAACCTCCCTCAACCCAGTTCCCCTCATCTGTCCAAGACACACACACACACACACACACACACATTTATACACACACACACACATTTATACACACAATAACCCCCCCTCCCACACACACACACACACACACACACACACACACACACAATACCCGCCCACACACAATACCCGCCCACACACACACATACACACACACACACACACAATAACCTACCCCCCCACACACACACACACAATACCCGCCCCCACACACACACACACAATAACCCCCCCCCCCCCACACACACACACACACACAATACCCGCCCACACACAATAACCCCCCCCCCACACACACACACACAAACGGCACAGAACTCATCCTTAAAGGGATGATTCAGCCTATTTCCATGTTGAGGTGGGATGTCATCTTACCCTGAGTTGTCCTCATAGGCCAGTAGTGAAAGCTTCACCAGTTTTCTGTTCTCCAATTTGCTACCGCCGCACAGGCTAACAGGTAGCAGCGCCCTCACCAATAGACAGGAGTCCTACCTTAACCTTAAGGTAGCGTTGTTTAACTGACATGCCAATCTCTCAATCTTGTTTGACATTTCTTTGAGGAGATGAGGAGATTTTTGGCATGTCATTTAAACAACGCTGACTTAAAGTCCATAGGAATCATCATGTCTATTGGAGAGGGCGCTGCTAACTGTTAGCTTGTGCTGCGGTAGCAACGTGGAGAACTCAGGGGAAGATGATATCTCATGTAAACATGAGCACAGGCCGAAGCGTCCCTTTAAACCTCCATGGGGAACAGCTGCATGATGAGAGCAGGCAGGGAGGGACACCTGCTGTGCCCTGTTCTCCCCCTGCTCATTTACATGTCCTAACTAAAGCACACCGCCCTGTGTGTGTGTGTGTGTGTGTGTGTGTGTGTGTGTGTGTGTGTGTGTGTGTGTGTGTGTGTGTGCGTGTGAGTGAGTGTAACAGTGTGTGAAGCTTCCAGGACAGATCTGGTCTGGTGGGTTACAATGAGATCTTTGTTACAGAGATGTGGCTCTGAAGGCGTCTGAGGCAATGTGGGGCATGTGAGTCTGGGTAATGTAGTCCATTTGTCACACCTCTGGCTCATGTGAGTGTGGTTAATGCAGTTCATAGTGCCACACCTCAGAGTTATGTGAGCGTGGGTAATGTAGTTCATAGTGCCACACCTCAGAGTTACGTGAGCGTGGCTGATGTAGTTCATAGTGCCACACCTCAGAGTTATGTGAAGATGGGAAATGTAGTTCACAGTGCCACACCTCAGAGTTGTAAGAGCGTGGGTAATGTAGTTCATATTGTCACACCTCTGGCTCATGTGAGTATGGTTAATGTAGTTCATAGTGCCACACCTCAGAGTTACGTGAGCGTGGCTGATGTAGTTCATAGTGCCACACCTCAGAGTTATGTGAAGATGGGAAATGTAGTTCACAGTGCCACACCTCAGAGTTGTAAGAGCGTGGGTAATGTAGTTCATATTGTCACACCTCTGGCTCATGTGAGTATGGTTAATGTAGTTCATAGTGCCACACCTCAGAGTTACGTGAGCATGGGTAATGTAGTTCATATTGTCACACCTCTGGCTCATGTGAGTATGGTTAATGTAGTTCATAGTGCCACACCTCAGAGTTACGTGAGCGTGGGTAATGTAGTTCATATTGTCACACCTCAGGGTGGTGTGTGTGTGGGTGACGCAGAGAAACACACAGTGACCATCAGGAGGTAAGTAGGGCACTGTGTAGAGAATCTGACATGTAGAATGTCTATGTTGGCGTTGCATATTTGATGTTTTTCCCTCAGAGAGAGAGCGAGAAAGAGGGAGGAATTCATGTGTGTGTTTGTGTGTGTGTGTGTGTGTGCGTACTACTCCCCCTCTCCTCTCCTCTACTCCACTCTCTCTATGACCTCTCCATACTCCCCCTCTCCTCCCCCCTCCCTTCCCATCGCCTCCTCCCGTCCTCTCTCCTCCCCTCCCATCCTCTCCTCTCCTCTCCTCTAACCGTCTACCTTGGCCTAGCCTCCATGCAGGCCTCTCTATCAGCCAGCTGCAGGCCAGTCCAGACAAGCCCTATCACCAACACATCAAACTGCTGCTACTGTCTCAAACTGTACTTTTTTCTCCCTTTCAGGGGGCGTGTGTGTGTGTGTTTGTATGTGTGTGTGGGCGCGCGTACATGCGTGCGTATGTGTGTGTGTGTGTGTTTGTGTGTTTGGGCGCGCGTACATGCATGTGTGTGTGTGTGTGGCCATGCGTGTGTGTGTGTGTGTGCATGTATGTGTACGTGAATGCATGGCTGTGTATTAATGTGTGTGTGTGTGTGTTTGTGTGTGTGTGTGTGTGTGTGTGTGTAGAGCGTCTGCACAGAGTGTTCCAGAACGCTTTGTTTTTCTTTCCTCCGGCGGGGAGATGAAGAGGTCACCGTGAGTTGAGAGGCGACGCCGACGCTACGCTCCACGCCCGGAGACACGCACAAACACGCACACGTGTGTACACCGCGGGAGACCTCGCACGCAAACACGCGTGTGTGCCCCGCCTCACCTGCCAAGTCCTGACAGCCCTACTTCGCCATGACACACTTCGCTGGCGTGACGAAGGAGAAGAAAAGTGGACGTCTGACACACTCGTCAAAGTCAACCGTCAGCCATCAAAGATGGCGCCGACCATGGCTGCTATGTTGCTACAGTTCGTTGTGTTCTGTCTGTTTTGTGTCTCTGTGTCCTGCCTAACGTCGTACACAAGCGACGTTCTACAGCACATGAGGGGTTTAACCCCACCGGACATCTTCCCCAAACTACTCACCCGTTCCACGGACATTTTGGATATGCTTGTGAGGGGGACCGCGTTTTTCGCCAGAGCCGTGAGTTGGATCAGAAGGCAGCGAGGTCGGAGAGCTGGCTGTTTGGTTCGACTTCGGCGGAGAGGAACGCGACCACCACTCCCGGGCATATTCCTGAGCAACGTGAACTCCCTCTACAATAAAATGGATGAACTCCGGTGTCTCGTTGCAAGGAACAGCGACTTCCACTCCTCGGCTGTCTTCGCGTTCACGGAGACGCACCTATCTCCATCTGTCCCCGATGAGGCGGTGGAGCTAGAGGGATTCTCCGCGTTTCGGGCTGACAGAGACTTCGAGGCGGTGAGCAAGTCTAGGGGTGGGGGGTTAATGTTCTTTGTTAACGTGCGCTGGAGTTCCGAGGTGACAGTGCTCCACAAACACTGTTCCACGGCTATAGAATCGCTATTCATCCTCTGCCGTCCTTTTTATTCACCCCGTGAGTTCAGCTCATTCATTCTCGCGTGTGTCTACATTCCACCTGATGCGGACGTCACCGCAGCATTAGACACACTGGCAGAGCAATTGATGAGTGTGGAACGTAATTACCCGGACAGTTTTGTTGTTGTTTTGGGGGATTTTAACCAGGCTAATCTTAGCCGGGCGCTCCCCAAATACAGGCAGCAAGTCACGTGTCCCACCAGGGGGGTGAACACTCTGGACCATTGCTACTGTACAGCTCGTCAAGCCTACCATTCTGTCCCCCGTGCTGCACTGGGCTACAGTGACCACATCCTCATACACCTGATCCCTCGCTACAGGCAGAGGTTAAAACTGTCTAAACCTGTTGTACGGCGATTCAGGGTGTGGTCCAGTGAGGCATGTGAGCGACTCTGCGCCTGGTTGGAGAGTGCAGGCTGTGACCAGGACTTGGTGGAGTGGGCGGGGCCAGAGGCTGGTAACAATCTGGATGTATACACAGACACTGTTACATCATTTATCAGCCTTGGCGAGGAGGTGTGTGTCCCCCTCCGCTCCAGGAAGTCCTTCAACAACGACAAGCCCTGGTTTTCATCCCAACTCAGGCGTCTGAGGTCAGAGAAGGAGGTGGCTAGGCGCAGTGGGGACGTGGACCGGGTCAAGCAGGCCAAGTACAGGTTCGCCAAAGCGGTGAAGGAGGCGAAGCATCGCTTTTCGGAGAAGCTGCAGAAACAGCTCTCTGAGGGGGATTCCGCCTCCGTCTGGAAAGGCCTAAAGACCATCACCAACTACAAACCCAGGTCCCCGCTGATGTCCGACAACCTCCCCCTCGCTAACGAGCTGAACGAGTTCTATTGTAGGTTTGAGAAAGAGAGGTTCCCGCCCACCCCCGCCCTCTCCCTCCACACCCCCCGGCTACAACCACCACCCCCGTCCCCCAGGGGGGCCAATGTCCCTCCTGCTACCCCCACCCTCCCCCCTCCCCCCCCCCTCCCTCCCCCCTCCTCACCCGCCCCGCCCACCCCCACCCCCCCTTCCCCACCCCCTCTCTCTGTCACAGTGCGAGAGGTAAACAGACTGTTTAAGAGGCAGAATCCCCGGAAGGCAGCTGGTCCGGATTCCGTCTCTCCCTCTGTCTTGAAGCACTGCGCCGACCAGCTGGCCCCGGTGTTCACCAACATCTTCAACGCCTCGCTGGAGCTGTGTCACGTCCCAGCGTGCTTCAAGGCATCAACCATCATCCCCGTCCCCAAGAAGGCCAAGGTCACAGGCCTCAACGACTACAGACCCGTCGCTCTGACCTCCGTCGTCATGAAGGTCCTGGAGCGCCTTGTCCTGGCCTACCTGAAGCTCATCACGGATCCTGTGCTGGACCCCCTGCAGTTCGCGTACAGAGCCAATAGATCCACGGAGGACGCCGTGAACATGGCTCTGCACTACGTACTAGAACACCTAGACACTGCAGGCAACTACGCCAGGATCCTGTTCGTGGACTTCAGCTCGGCCTTCAACACGATCCTCCCACACATCCTGGAGCACCAGCTATCCCTGCTGCAGGTGCCGGTCTCCACCTGCAGGTGGATCACGGACTTCCTGACTGACAGGTCTCAGCGGGTGAAGCTGGGGAAGAGCATTTCCAGCTCCAGGACCACCAGCACGGGCTCCCCGCAGGGCTGCGTCCTGTCTCCAGCACTATTCTCCCTCTACACCAACAGCTGTGTCTCCCGCCACCCCTCGGTCAAGCTCCTGAAGTTTGCAGACGACACCACCCTGGTGGGCCTCATCTCCGGGGGGGACGAATCTGCCTACAGGGGTGAGATCGAGGGGCTGCAGAGATGGTGCAGCTTAAACAATCTGGAGCTAAATGCTCTAAAAACAGTGGAGATGGTGGTGGACTTCCGAAGGAAAGCAGCCCTGCCCCCTCCCATCACGCTGGGAGGTACCCCGGTGGCCTCCGTGGAGTCATGCCGCTTTCTAGGCATGACCATCTCCCGGGACCTAAAGTGGGAGCAGAACACCGAGGTCCTCACAAAGAAGGCCCAGAAGAGGATGTTCTTCCTCCGGCAGCTGAGGAAACTCAGGCTGCCGAGGTCCATGATGGTCCAGTTCTACACGGCCATCATAGAATCCATCCTCACCCACTCCATCATCACCTGGTTCCCTGCTGCAACGACCAAGGACAAGGCCAAGTTGCAGCGGGTGCGACGTTCAGCAGAGAGGGTGATCGGCTGTCCCTTGCCCTCCCTCAACTCCCTGCATGACACCAGGGCTCTGAGGAGGGCAAGGAAGATCATGGCTGACCCCTTCCACCCCGGCCACGGCCTCCTCACCCTGCTTCCCTCTGGAAGAAGGTTGCGGCTGCCTAAGGCACTTAAGGCCCGCCACAGGCTCAGCTTTTACCCCTCAGCCGCCAGGCTGTTAAATGACTCTGGCTTCCCCCCCCCACCCGCCCCCAAGTCTGCCCAGGACTGAACTGGACTCTGTAAAAAAAAAAACTCTGCACTGCACTTTACTTTATACCGCACTATCCAATGCACTGTTGTCTGTCCTGTGTTGTTGTTGTGTTGTCCTGTTTTTTGATATGTGAAAAAAGTACAAACGCACTTGCTGTGGTGACGAAGCAAATTCCTATATGTGTAACGCATAGTGGCAATAAACGTTATCTCAATCTCAATCTCAATCTCAAAGCCTCCGGCGAGGGGGAAGGCCGGCGGGGGTAGAAATCGGAGGATCGGAGGCCTGGTTGTCACGCACGGAATGGAATGAGGAACGGCAGAGAGGGGTTATTGTGTGTATGTGTGTGTGTGTGTGTGTGTGTCTAACACCGTCTGTTCCTCATTCCGTTCCCTGTGGGAACAAAGAGCCCCCGACCTCCGATGTTCTTCCTCCGCCAGCCTCCCCCCCTGGAGACAGTAGCGAGATCCGGCCTCGTTGGACGGGCTCAAGCAGCGCTGACAGATGATTGGCTTGCACCCAGATTGGCTCACACCCTGCTTAACCTGCAGCTCACCCCCGTAATGTCTTTAAAGACGTGAGATCGACACTGACATCCATCAGCGGTTTTCACAACGGAGGACATGTTGTACCATAGTAGGCTACAGCTAGTAAGGACAGTAGCTGAGTCTTAATGCATTACCTCCATAGAAAACGGACAGGCACACACACACACACACACACACACACACACACACACACACACACACAATGGTCTTTAATGAAGCTCGGAAACCCAAAAAACTAATGTCATGAATAGTTTGTCTATAAAGACCGTGCTCCAATCACGTAGAGAAAACTCCTTTTGATTACGGCAGAACCGTGAACAATGTCCCCTAGACTACAGTCTGACCCGCTTTCCTGTCAGAGAGAGGGAGGGAGGGAGGGAGGGAGAGAGAGAGGGAGAGAGGGAGGGAGGGAGAGAGAGAGGGAGAGAGAGAGACAGAGAGAGAGAGAGAGAGAGAGAGAGAGAGAGAGAACCTACGGTAGCTAACCAGCTAGTCCGTCTGTGCTATGAACTATGAACTATTAATCTTTTCTTATGACACAAAACACAATTCATCCTGTTTGATCACTTCCTCCCCTGCTTCCTGTACATAGGCTGCCAGTAGTTGACACAATAACATACGGTAAACAAGGTGTGTGTGTGTGTGTGTGTGTGTGTGTGTGTGTGTGTGTGTTTGTGAGATGTATGTGTGTCTGTGTGTGTGGGTGTGTGTGTGGGCAGTGTGCGAATTAAATCACGGTGTGCGGGGGAGCCCAGGGATTAAAGCAAAAAAAAATAAATCAGGCCAAATCGGGGCCGGTGGCTTTCCGTGCGCAAAGCGCGCGTGCGATTTTCCGTTCTACGTTCTAATGCTTTGACTTTTCTTTCGAAAAATGTGAATACATTTCCGCGTTGTCGAAAATCAATGACACATCGCTAGTCAACTAACACGGCTTGTTTTATGAGCCTGCTAACAATGTAAAGTAGTGTTGTAGTTAACTAGGTAGCAGTCCAATCGATTACGTTGCAGTATTTTGGCTTGACTAGCAAGTTTGTGTTGTGATTCTCAACATTTCACCCTTTTCCATATTTTTGAATAATAAATGTGTGGACTGACGATGTAGCGCAGCCTAACTTATTCTAATAATTATTTAACATAGTTTTATTGTGATAATTATTCCCCCCTCCTCCCAGACTTACAAGGTCACATTATTATTGGATTGGTTGTTTGCGTGCCGGGTGAAGTTAGCTAAACATTTAACCTGCTAGCAAGAGAAACATCATGTCACTCTCCAAAGGTCTAAAGAGGAAAGTTGACGGTGGAAACAGGGCATTTAGGAATGGACAGTGAACTATGCGTTCATCCTACCTGGTTTCATCAATGCAAAGCCATTGTGAGACTCACATTTTCCGTGCTCACAATGAATGTTCCCTTCCACCTATACATGCGAGTCGTCCTTTTCGTCAATGAATGTGATAAAGACGCACTGACTAGAGGAATCGATTGGTGCATAAAAACCTTGAGAACTGCCGGATTAAAGTGACGTCCATAATAATAATAAATAATAATAATACATTAGACTTAGCGCTTTTCTAGACACTCAAAGACGTCCATATCACCAGATAGCCAACAAATAGTGACCGATGGGAGATGCCAGTTTTCTCATTAAGTGAGATTTAATAGCCTAATATTATTTTTTCTATTTTTAATGAATGGCTCATTGTAATTATTATCCCTGGTAATGTAGCGTGTTTGCTCTGTCGTTTCAGGAGCATATAGGCTAAGCGGATTGTTGTGTCCTGTTTATACCGCCAGTGGGCGCTAGTAGGCAAGTGATGTATGCAGTTACGGAAGTGATGTATGCACTTACGGATGTGAAGGAGGTGGAATAAACGTGGAAGTGAACAGCAACTGCGTGTCTCCCGGTCTCATTCTTTCCTAACTACTTTCGTACTACAGAATACCACATTTTTGGCGACGAGGATGGCTATTTCCGTACCCTTACCTACACCGTTCATGCCTGTGCCAGGCGAACCTGCTATTTCTTTTCCTACTTGGTTGAGAATGTTTGAAAATTACATGCTCGTAATTGATGCTACCGGAGAAAAATGGCCGGAGGAAAGAAAGCGCGCGATTCTTCTCCATGCACTTGGGACTGAAGGACAAAGACTGTTCTACACTCTAAAGGATACGGGTGTTACCTACACTTCTGCCGTGGATGGACTGAAAAAGTACTTTGTTCCTAAGGTGAATGTGATTGCTGAACGTCACAAATTTCGACAGAGAGCTCAGGGTCCTGACGAGACGGTTAATCAGTTCCTTGCTTCATTACGCGAGCTAGCTGCAGCTTGTGAATTTGGTGCCATGGAGGAACAAATTATTCGTGATCAACTGATTGAGCGTGTTGCTAATACACGCATACGAGACAGACTTTTGCTTGAATCGGACTTGTCTCTGGACAAAGCTACTTCAATGGCCTTACAAATCGAGGCTGGACTACGGAACTCCAACGTTCTCTCTGGAGCTACAGCTTCGGTGAGAGCCATCGAGAAACAGCCGACGAGGAGGAGGTTCGACAAGGGCAAGAAGAAAGCTCCGACGACGACTGCACCTGCCACGGTCTACAGCCAGCCAGCTACAACTGGGAATCAGCGCGCCTGCTTCCGATGCGGATCCACAGGACACTTAGCTAACAAGCCTACATGCCCGGCGGTTAAGGTGACTTGCAATACATGCGGAAAAGTTGGACATTTTTCCAAGGTGTGTAGATCGGCTCAAAAAGAGGTGCGTGAGGTAGTGGTGAATGACGTTACTGTGCTTTACATGCAGGGGGCCGTCGTGAATGATAAAATTATGTGTACTGTACGAGTTGATGCAAATTATCATTCCCATGATGTTGAGCTGATAGTGGATACAGGCTCATCTGTTTCTATTATTCCAGAGAGTACTTACCAGACACTTTTCCATACATGTGTCCTTGCTGAGCCTACAGTGAATCTGCTTACTTACTCCAGAGAGAAAATTCCTGTTAAAGGTTGCATGCATGCTACAGTTGTTCATAATGGACATTCAGTTACAGGTTCATTGATAGTGGTTGAATCAGGAAATGCATTGCTGGGACTAGATTTATTTGTAGCATTGCAGATGTGCATTGAGGGTAACAAAATTATTACTGTTAGCCCTGCTAGCTCTCCTACTGTGCTCCGAGCACCTACTGTACAGAGTACCACTCCACAGACCGAACCAGAGGTTCTAGTACAGGAGTTAGGGTGTGCAAAAGGTTTTATGCACAAAATACAGGTTAAACCAGATGCTGTGCCAGTACAGCAGAAACTGAGGAGGCTTCCGTTCTCAGTGAGGCAGGCTGTGACCGATGAGCTCGCAGATCTACAGGAAAAAGGCGTTATAGAACGTATAGACGCATCTCCATGGGTTTCACCTATAGTTGTGACCCAGAGAAAGGGGGGAGGAAAGCCTCGCCTGTGTGTTGACCTCAGAGAACCTAATAAGGCAATCATCAGTGACTGTCATCCCTTACCGCACATGGATGAACTGTTCGCTGAGCTCCGTGGAGCCACAGTCTTTTCTACTATAGACTTAGCCTCTGCTTATCACCAGTTGCCATTGCATCCAGATAGCCGTGATTTAACTGCGTTTATCACGCATGAGGGTCTCTTTCGTTTCTGCCGAGTGCCATTTGGCCTCGCTTCTGCTCCTTCAGCTTTTCAGAAAATGATGTCGACTGTACTGACAGGCCTGCCAGGCGTACAGGCCTACCTGGATGATGTGATTTGCTACGGCATCACACAGCAGGATCACGATGTCAGCCTACGGAGAGTGCTACATGCTCTAAATGAAGTGGGACTGAAACTGAACATGCACAAGTGTAAGTTCAACCAGAAAGCTCTGCGCTTCCTGGGCCACACTGTGTCCAAAGATGGTCTTCATCCTGACCAAGACGGGGTCAATGCTGTGGCGAACGCGCCTGCCCCGCACGACACATCCTCCCTGCGGTCCTTCCTAGGACTTGCATCGTGGTATAGTAAATTCATACCTGACTTCTCTACTGTGGTGGAACCGCTACGTGCTACACTCAGGGAATCTACTGACACTAAGTTTGAATGGACAGCGGATGCAGAGTCCAGTTTTACTGAGGTTAAGAGACTGATTACTGAGAGTCCTACCTTAGCATTATATGATCCTGAGTTACCTACTTATGTCACTACCGATGCTTCTAACTATGGATTGGGGGCTGTAATGAGCCAGATTCACCCAGACAATACAGAGAGAACCATAGCTTTTGCGTCCAGGACACTTTCTCCTGCAGAGAGAAAGTACTCTACCGTCGAGCGTGAGGCGCTGGCATGCGTTTGGGCGGTGGAAAGGTGGAGAACCTACCTGTGGGGACATCGTTTTGTCCTACGCACAGACCACCAAGCGTTGACAACCCTACTCACTTCCAGGGGTACGGGTCGCGCAGGTCTGAGAATAGCGAGATGGTCTGCACGTCTACTATGCTTTACTTATGATGTCACTTACCATCCAGGGAAACGTAATGTGACTGCTGACTGCTTGTCCAGACTCCCTCTGCCTTCGACAGGAGAGGTGGAGGAGGAGCCAGACATGGTGGCTACTGTGTTCACAGGTTCCTCACATGCCATATCTGTGACCGAGTTCACTGCTGCCTGTGAGGCCTGTCCTGAACTGACTCAACTGAGACAGCAGATACAGAAAGGTTGGCCAAAATACAGTAAGAATGTGACAAAGGAACTTGCTCCATATTTTAGAGTGAGAGATGAACTGGCTGTGGATGAACTACTTGTCATGAGAGGCCCCGACCGTGTGGTGGTTCCTACTACACTACGGTCCAAAGTTGTAAATTTAGCTCATGAAGCGCATCAGGGAATAGTGCGTACTAAACAGAGACTACGAGAGCTATATTGGTGGCCGCAAATGGACAGATGTGTCCAGACATTAGTAGGCTCATGTGTACCCTGTCAATACAATGACAAAACAGCCAAAACTGCGCCTGCACCACTTACCCCAGTGGAACTGCCAGGTGGACCATGGGAGAAGGTGGCCATTGACATTGTTGGTCCCTTTGACTGTGCGACATGGGACTGCCGTTATGCTATTACACTCACAGACTATTACAGTAAGTGGCCAGAGGTGGCGTTTGTCTCTACTGTAACTACAGAGGCGGTTATTAGCTTCTTGACTACAGTGTTTAGTCGTGAAGGTAACCCTTCCTTCCTGGTCTCTGACAACGGATGTCAGTTTACCTCCCATGCTTTTGCAAGCTTTCTGGGAGAGAGAGAGATAAAGCACCTGCGTTCCAGTGTTTATTATCCAAGAGCCAACGGGGCTATTGAGAGATTTAATCGAGTTCTCAAAGAGTGTATTCAGACGGCTGAGAGAATGCACAAGCCATGGAAACATGCAGTAACAGAGTTCTTACTGAACTATCGCGCTACGCTGCATGCTACTACAGGAGCTACTCCCTTTGAGTTGCTGAGGAACAGAAAGATGCGTACAAAACTAAATGTCCTCCCTGTCTCACAACAAATTAAGTCACATGAGAAAGTGCAGGAGACAGTGAGACGCAAGCAACAGGAGAGTAAGGAGTACACAGACAGAATGAGGGGAGCGAAAGTGCCCATGTTCCAAGTGAATGACACCGTACGTGTCCGCAGACCGGAGCATGTAAAAAAGGGATCATCAAGATTCACAGAACCGCTGACAGTAGTTAGTAAAGCAGGACAGAATACATACCTGCTCAGTGATGGTCGAAAATGGAATGCATCCAAGCTTACACGCTTCCCCAAGGATGCTCTGTCTTGCACCAGTGGTGAAAAGGAGATTGAGCTAGAGGAGTTCATGGTGCCCGAGACAGAGAATGTGTTTAATGAACCAGGTCCAAGAAGGAACCTGAGAGTCAGAAATCCACCTAGGTGGCTGGTAGACTTTGTGCCGTAGAGAACGTACTAAAAGGGTAGGATAGAACACGGTTCTAACTTAGTACAAAAAGGTCCTACAATGCAAGGACAAAAGTGAATGTTCATTTCATGTTTCACTGTCATAAAATGTTTATTGTTGTTATTCATTCTGCTGATTCATTCATTTTCATTTCCTTAGTTTTCATTTTATTTCAATTGTACTGACACCAGTCTACAGAATATTGCATTCTTTGAGTACTGTAATTCCTTTAAGAAAGGGGGAAATGTTGTGTCCTGTTTATACCGCCAGTGGGCGCTAGTAGGCAAGTGATGTATGCACTTACGGATGTGAAGGAGGTGGAATAAACGTGGAAGTGAACAGCAACTGCGTGTCTCCCGGTCTCATTCTTTCCTAACTACTTTCGTACTACAGAATACCACACGGATTCAGCTTCTTTTTTTTTTTTGCGCCGATTTAGTTGTCAATGTTTTTCATAAAATTAAACTGCATTTGCTTTGTTACTGTTCACATGTGTGGTGCAGTCACATTCACATAGCCTATAAGTAAACATTAAGTTTGAATTATTTACTGAGCTGGCACCATGTCCACCTACTTATCACTATGAGGGGTTCAGCGTCAGTGCACCCCGCTCTGTTACCTTCGCATAGTTGTAGCCAATAAAGGCCTATATGTAGGCTATATAGGCTATTATATATCATTTATATACCTAATACCAACATCTAAATAGATTGTATGCCTCTACAAATCATATTACACCAGGTAAAATCCGTCACAACTTGGAATAAATCCATCGCAATTTGGAATATTTTAGAGCTCCCCCAAAATTTCACAAACCATGTTTCCAGGGGAGCTCATGTCACCACTAGGGGAGCTATAGCTCCCCGAGCTCCCCCTTATTTCGCACCCTGTGTGTGGGTGTGAATGGGGCAGGGAGTGATTCATAGCATTGTTTTTCCGCTGGCCTGACTCACACGGAGAGAAGACACTAAATCACTAGTGGAGTTACAGACTAAACATCAACCACCCCCCCCCCCCCCCCCCCCCCCCCCCTCTGCTGAGTGCTTATTGTTTGAATCAGGAAGGCCAAGTACACTGACCATTACCTAGGTAGAGAGAGAGAGGGAGAGAGAGGGAGAGAGAGAGAGAGAGAGGGAGAGAGAGAGAGAGAGAGAGAGAGAGGGAGAGAGAGACATGTGATGGAGACAGAAAGCGAGAGAGAGAGAAAAAGCGAGAGAGAGAGAGAGATGTGAGAGAGAGAAACAGAAAGCTAGAGAGACAGGAGAGATGAGAGAAAGAGAGAGAGTGAGGAAGGAGAGAGAGAGAGAGAGAGAGAGAGTATGTGCCGCTATCAGTGTGTACAGTAGAAGCTACAGTAAGATTCTATATGCGTCTATAGGAGCAGCACAGCTAGCCAACGCTCTAAGTGCTTCCTTCATGTCCCTCCCAGCGGTATGGGCGCCTACAGCTTCCTGCCCTCAGAGAGGCTGGGCCCAGGCCAGGGTGGTGGGGAGGGGGAAGAAGGTGAGGAGATGGGGGGGGGGGGGGTGCAGTGTTTCCCACGGGATTTAGTGAGACTGTGGTGGTGGTGGTGGTGGTGGTGGTGGGCGAGGGCTGGTTGGGGGGGCAGGGTGGGGCGGGGGTGGTTCTAGTAGCAGAAGAATGTTTTCGTCAACGGGGGAGTGGGGGGATTATCGATAGTGCTAAATCGTACGGACCTACAGTAGATGCAGGGTGAGTCCCTGATCGCGTCGCTCACACGTGAAAATCGGGTGTAAAAATGTCTTCGGGTTCGTTATGAGAGTATAGTGGGACAAATTAGAATATGGTGGGGACAGATTAGACTATGATGGGACAAATTGGGACTATGGCGGGCCGCCACGATCTAGGTAATTAATGGGAAACACTGGGGGGGGCGGGGGGGGGGGATTAGGCTCTAGACGGAGCAGTGGGTGGGTCTGTTGTTTGTATACGCCTAAAGATAGATGGTAGGGGCAAGGGGGCCACCATGAAGAATAGGAGCCACTCACTGTGTGTGTGTATGTCTGTGTGTGTGCGTGTCTGTGTGTCTGTGTGTCTGTGTGTCTGTGTGTCTGTGTGTATGTGTGTCTGTGTGTATGTAGGGTAGACATGGAGATGGGAGGATAAACCTAGCGTCAGAAAAGATAAATCACTGCAGTGAGTAAACAAGACTGGCATAAACATATGAGTCTCCATCGCCCCAGAGGACACACACACACACACACACACACACACACACACACACACACAGCTAGCTGACTCTGACCGAATTCCAACCCCTCTGACTCGGACCTGCTCTGAGACTGACCCCCCACACACTCCCCGAGATTGCGTGATACACACAATCATTTGATGATAAACATTGCATCCCGAATCCCCCCCTATCTTCCATGCAAGTTATTTTGGGGACCGAAAATGGACTAAATATGGATCGGGGGAGCCGTCCGTGTGTCTACAATGGTGTTATGGTTTGGTGGGGATGTGTTGATGGATGTGTCTGTTTGCTGTGGGTGGACAATGACACGATGTGTCTGTCAAGGAGAGATAGAACTATTCTGGAGAACACAGCTGTTTCAGGGTGGGGGGGTGAGGGACAGAGGGGGGGACACTGAGGCCATCTGGGCCCAGTCGGGGTCACAGGTCACTTGACCTGTAGCTCAGGCTCAGGGGTCAGGGGGTCAGTGAGAGGCCTTCACTACTGTATCTGAGGCAAGTAGGCTAGGCTACCTCACCTGTGCTAATAAGCTGACAGTGTGTGTGTGTGTGTGTGTGTGTGACCTGTAGCTGTGAATGCTAACAGGCTAACAGTGTAGCTGTGTGTGTAGGTAAGTGTGTCTCCTAGGAGTGTGTTATCTGTAGATGGGAGTGCTACAGTAACAGGCTATATAAGCATGTGTGTGTGTGTGTGTGTGTGTGTGTGTGTGTGTGTGTGTGTGTGTGTGCGGGTGTGTGTGTGTGTGTTGTAGGCGTGTGTGTGTTCTAGGAGTGTGTGTGTGTGTGTGTGTGTGTGTGTGTGTTGTAGGCGTGTGTGTGTTTTAGGCGTGTGTGTGTTACCTGTAGATGACTCCATGTTGGTGCAGGAACATGAGCGCTGACGTGACCTCGGCGGCGTAGAAGCGCGAGCGCGCCTCGTCAAACTTCCTGGAGCGCTGGATCTGAAACATCAGGTCCCCTCCGTTCACGTACTCCATCACGAAGAACAGACGGTCCTGGAGAGAGAGAAAGAGAGAGGGAGAGAGAGAGGGAGAGAGAAGGGGGGAGGTGAAACTCACTCCTCACAAGTTCAAACACCTCTACCTGACCAGAGCCACCTGGGTGTTCTCTGTTCTCAGTGGCGTAGCACACACACACACACACACACACACACACACACACACACGCACACACACACACACACGCACACACACACACACACACACACACACACGCACATGTGCATCAGGGAGCTGACGGAGGTCGAGGTCACATGCTTCACAAGGTCACATGCTTCACAAGGTCACATGCTTTTGGCGATGCAGAGGTCGCAGGTTCCATCATGAGGTCATGAGGTCATTGATATACAATCACAAAAACAACAGGTCAGACAATACAGATACTGTATCCATTGATCTCAGTGTGTGTGTGTGTGTGTGTGTGTGTGTGTGTGCGTTGCATAGTTTCCTAGCATGTGCTGACAGTGTGTGTCTCCTGCTAGTCTGCGTTACACAACACGAAACACCACCCTCTATTGACGACTGCATCTGATTCAGCAATCAAAAACGACTTTCCAACCCCCCCCCCCACCCCCCACCCCCCACCCCTATAGCTCCCACTCCATGGGGATCTAAAGCCTTGCCCCCCACCCTGCCCCTCCCCCAAGCCCCTATTCTCCAGCCACAGAAAGCTGACATGGAGGGAAAACGGTCCCTTCCTGAAACTCCAGCTCCTCCAGGAAATCAGACTGAAAGAAGGAGGATGAAAGGTGTGTGTGTGTGCATGTGTGTGCGTGTGTGTGTGTGTGTGCATGTGTGTGTGTGTGTGTGTGTGTGCGTGTGTGTGTGTGTGCGTGTGTGTGTGCATGTGTGTGTGTGTGTGAGCGTGTGTGATATAAAAAGCCCTCTATATAAGCCAGCAGAAGCGCCCTCAGAGCCATTGTTGTGTAACTGGTCAGGGTCACAGAGGTGGAGGGAGTAAGCACTGACACATACAGTACATCTCATTCCCCCCCAAGCCTTCCCAACAATAGAGGAGACAGAACAGACATCCTCCCTCCTCTTCCAGTCAGTCAGTCAGTCAGTCCCGTCCCCCCCCTCACCCCCTCGATGGTATTCCCAGTGCTGACACCCCACAGTATCATTATTACTGCTTTAATGAATTCTGGGTTGTTTAGTCACCACTGAGGTTAAATATGGTCCCTTGAGGCGACCGGAGAGCCCCCTCATCGATCTCAAGGTTAAAGAGCCTATTTTTGTCTAGCTTCAAGGTTTTGGCAGCAACCCCACAAGGCTAGCTGGCTAACCGTGATGCCGGGGCTAACAGTGGTTGAGGGTTAGCTGCAGGAAGGTGGTGTTGGCTGGAGGTCCAGGACTCAATATCGACGCCCTCAGCAACAAACTACACAGTGTTTCTGTGCTAATCGAGCGACGTACAGTGGGAGAGTTAAGCAGCTTAGCACTTTATCTAAGCCGTAAAAAAAGCGAGCTCTAGGTTAGGTTAGGCTCTAGGTTAGGTTAGGCTCTAGGTTAGGTTAGGTTAGGCTCTAGGTTAGGTTAGGCTCTAGGTTAGGTTAGGCTGTAGGTTAGGTTAGGCTCTAGGTTAGGTTAGACTCTAGGTTAGGTTAGGCTCTAGGTTAGGTTAGACTCTAGGTTAGGTTAGGCTGTAGGTTAGGTTAGGCTCTAGGTTAGGTTAGGCTCTAGGTTAGGTTAGGCTCTAGGTTAGGTTAGGCTTTAGGTTAGGTTAGGCTCTAGGTTAGGTTAGGCTCTAGGTTAGGTTAGGCTTTAGGTTAGGTTAGGCTCTAGGTTAG
>NC_137674.1:103233669-103235478 GCF_963989245.1 Nansenia antarctica
GAGATAGACAGAGAGAGAGAGAGAGAGAGAGAGAGAGAGAGAGAGAGAGGGGAGGGGGGGGGGGGAGAGAGAGAGAGTTGTCTGCTTCACACCAGGAGGAACCAAAGTTACACAATGCAGCGGTAGCTGGGGAGGGGGTGTGTCTCCCGGACGGGGGGGTGACAGGGGGGGGCACTGGGCACCGGGGGAAGGCGGGGGAGTGTGTGTGGGGGGGGGGGGAAACAAAAACAAACAGCATATGGAATACACATCAGGCCTGATAAAAATCAGGACCCTTATATAAGACCTGTAACAACCCACTTGTTTTGACCAAACACAAGGCCCAAACCACCCTACACAACTGCCTCTGCGTGTGTGTGTGTGTGTGTGTGTGTGTGTGTGTGTGTGTGTGTGTGTGTGTGTGTGTGAAAGAGAGAGAGAGAAACTGTAAATAAGTATCTGCCCTATTTGCTCCATGCTGATCTCTGTACATAATGTTTACACAGTTCTCATTTATTTGTATTGAGATTCTTGAAACTGTAATGACACTTTTATTTTGTATTCCTTTCATTTTTTTTATTTTAAGTAAGAGTTGTAAATGTTATATTCACGTTCAGGTTGTAATGATGCCAATGGGAAGTGAGCGCAATGATTCTGGTGTGCTGATCTCCAGGTAGGATACACTGTCTCCCAGCTGGAGGCTTTAGGATGTATACAGTACCCCACGTAAGTCTTGGGACAGCAACACATTTATTCTTCTTTTGTTTCTACACTCCAAACGTTTGGATCTGAAATCAAACAACGGCTCTGAGGTTAAAGTAGAGATTCTCAGCTGCTTCTATTGGAATTTTTGTTTGCAATGGTTTCAATCTTTCAGAAATTACCACACTTTTTTTGCATAGTGCCCTATTTCAGGGTACTCAAAAGTGATGGGACAGATTCATCAAATGTCCAAATGAAGCACTCATGTTTACTATTTGGTCGACAATCCTTTGCATGCGATAACTGCCTGGAGTCTGCCACCCGTTGAGCCCACCAGATGCTGGGTGTCTTCTCTGGCGGTGCTCTGCCAAGCCTGTACTGTAGCCATCTTCACTTGTTGTTTGTTTTGAGGAAGTGTTGCCTTAACTATCCTCTTCAGCGGATAAAATGTGTTCAATAAGATTTAAATCGAATGTGACGGGACACAACTGTCAAGACAACTGTCCCATTCCATTTGGGTACCCTGAAATAGGGAGACCGTGTATAAAGAGTGTTTTCATTTCTGAATGGTGAAACCAATATGTACACAAATACCATCAAATAAAGCTGAGAATCTCTAAACTTTAACCTTGTTTGAATCCAAACGTTTGGGGTACAGAGCCAAAAGAAGACAGAAAACCTCCCTGTCCCATGACTTAGGAAGGGCGCTGTCTGTCACTCATCTCCTCGTCTTCTCTCTCTCTCCACTGTTCTCTCTCTCACAGCAGCTGAAACCTGACCCCAAGACATGAATCATTACATGAATCACTACATCCCCTACTACCTGTCAACAACCCTCCCTCCCTTCCTCCTCTTCTCCCTTTCTCCTCTTCTCCCGCTTTCCTCTCCTCTCCCTTCTTTTCTCTCCTCTCCTCTGCTCTGCTCTTTCCCTTCTATGTCTACTCCCTCATCTCCTCTCCTCTCCTCTCCTCTCCTCTCCTCTCCTCTCCTCTCCTCTCCTCTCCTCTCTTCCTCCCTATGTCTCTCCCTCCTCTCTTCTCCTCTCCTCTCCTCTCCTCTCCTCTCCTCCTTCCTCCTTCCCTCCCTACATCTCTCCCTCCTATCCTCTCCTCTCCTCTCCTCCCTCCC
>NC_137674.1:103248178-103250678 GCF_963989245.1 Nansenia antarctica
CTATCTCCTAGCTGTGCTAGTTCCTAGTTTCTATCTCCTAGCTGTCCTAGTTTCTATCTCCTAGCTGTCCTAGTTCCTATCTCCTAGCTGTCCTAGTTCCTATCTCCTAGCTCCTAGCTGTCCTATCTCCTAGCTGTCCTAGTTCCTAGCTCTTGGCTATCCTAGTTCCTAGCTCCAAGTCCCTCGACCCTAGCTCCTAGTCCCTCGACCCTAGCTCTAACTCATCTCTGAAACAGTCGACTCCCACATAAACACAACTGACAGTGTCAGTGGAGTGTAGATCAGTTTCCATCTCACTAAGCCTGTAACATTATCCACCTAGCCCCCCAAGCACATACTAGTGTTGTCACGATACCAACACGTTGACTTCGATACTCTAACCAGCTTAAGTATCATGCTTTAGAAAGAAAACATTATGAATCCATCATGAGAATCAAGGACCCCAATTGAAATAAGCCAGTGGCTTTCTTGGGTTTTTATCCTGTTAGTTGACCTTGTATGTAATATGTACTTTCATGTACCTACTCCTGCAAATCTTCTAATAAAGTTTTCAATCAATCAAAAAAAAGATTTGATATTTGAATCAGTATGTTATGCTGAAGAACAAAATGAGTGAACACAAAATAATTCTATGAATTTTTACATTCATTCAATATGATACAACATCTACAGTATTTGTCTATTTGTCTATATCTAGTTTATGGTATGTAGATTTGAACCTAATCTTGAGATTTCGTTTTTAAATCTAACTCAATACACAAGAAGAATAACAGGTTAAAAAAAAAAAGGCGAAAAACATTTTTCACCCAGTGAAATTCTGTGCAACGAACACGTCATAATACTATAAAACTCCTCCCTCCTATGTGCCAGATTGCATCGAAAACGGAATCAGTTTCAATTGAATTTGTCCTACTGTTCACCTTAATAATAATAATAATAATACATATCAAGAATTGTTTAATAATTACAGATCCAATGAAATATGATTCCCGATTAAACTTTACAACAGAGGCTGTTTTGCAAAAACAGATACCTCCGTTTGTATTTATTATCGTAAATCAGTAAAACTTTTTTTGTTTTAGATTAGATTAGACATTCAGCCTTATTGTCATTGAGTACTAAGACAACGAAATGCAGTTCGTCATCTAACCAGATGACAAAATCCATGAATGGACATTGCATTTTTTCTCACTCACTTGCTTGACTGAATATTTGAGGACATGCTGAACTTAATTTCCATACCTAAACGTGTTATGTTTTTCGAATCATGTATCTAAGCATATCCTTAGCTTTCAGACCTATTCGCTGACGTGTCGGAGATTGGAAATATGCTTGGCTAAATGCAACGTGTTGCCTCCCTTTGACTGCATGGCCTTGTAACATTCTTTGAACAAACAGGCTTTGTGATTTTGGTTGTCTTGCCGTCATCATTGGCTCTATAAGAAAAGTAATTCCAGATTTAACTTCTGGCACTTTTTATCAACAAGCTGGGGACAGCCAGCATCCAGACTTCCGGCTTCCATCCTTCTCTTTCCTCCTTCTTGTCAACGCCGCGTGTGTGATTGTTTAGTGTTGTCTTTCCCAGCCACACGCCCACTATGAATGCCAGAGCACACTTCAGTTTGTCAACTCATGCGCAAAACATGCCGGCATCGATGAGAGGAATCGATAACGTCAGAGGCATACGATTCCGACGCATCGAACAATTTGAAACCGGTTCTTAACTGGAACCAGTTCTAGATTCCCATCCCTAGTTGGAGGGCTTGGCACAAATAATTAATCTTGCTTATAAGACATCAAGGTGGATCACTACCTCACAGGGGAGGCTGGTTCATTAGGGGCAATTGGACAATGCCCCACCAAAGGGAGAAGAGAGAGATTTTTTTCTTATGACTTCTAGACAGTGTTGCTTCTGAATATCATAGTCCAATCAGCTAGTGTTCTGTGGAGTATAGTCCAATCAGCTAGTGTTCTGTGGAGTATATCATAGTCCAATCAGCTAGTGTTCTGTGGAGTATGTTCCAATCAGCTTCAAGTCCCGCCCCTTTCAGGGCAACTTTCAATCTACTCGAAATTGCACTAGGCTGTTCTCGTAGACTTGCATGTAAAATCTATTTTGGTAACTTCAGGCCATTCGGTCATTTGTCTATGGGGTTTTGGGACATGCACAAAGAATCGTACGTGCTTACGTCATGTCATACGGCCGGCGTAGCTTTCAGATCACGTTCGTTCACCTGCTTCACCATGGCTATGGCGGCTAGTAATGTTTGCTTCGTGTTTTTATTTGTTTTGTTCGTTTTGTGTTTTGTGTAATATGTCTATTGGCAACATTCTACTGCTGGTCTTAATTATCAGCGACCGTCTCCGCTGCCGTGCGACCAACACGCAGGGGGAATATGGAACTATACAGCAAATCACACAGCAAACCACTACCGGACTTTGTAAACAAATTGAACAAATGGATTAGAAGGAGGCATCTTTTGTTCCCAACTTGATGATA
>NC_137674.1:103273178-103275678 GCF_963989245.1 Nansenia antarctica
CCGTAAAAAACCCAGTAAATAGGCTCTAATAGCACACACACGCACGTCGCACACACACACACACACACACACATACTCACACTCCCATGCAAGCATGCACGCACACACACACACACATGGTCGCATGTACACACACACCCATGGACCCACACTCCCATGAACGCATGCATGTACACACACACACACACACATACTCACACTCCCATGCACGCATGCACGCACACACACACACATGGTCGCATGTACACACACACCCATGGACCCACACACCCATGAACGCATGCATTGTACACACACACACTCACACACACACACACACACACACACACACACACACTGTTACTGGAGCTGCTCTCTGGCTAAAGCTTTTGCATCATTTATTCAACAGAGACAAATTAGAGACAGAAATGGCTATCAGGAGTACAGGGATCACTGGCGACAGACAGGAGGGTGTGTGTGTGTGTGTGTGTGTCTGTGTACGTGCGTGCGTGCCTGCGTCCATGCATGTGTGTGTGTGCGCTTGCGTGTGGGTGTGCGCTTGCGTGTGTGTGTGTGCGCGTGTGTGTGTGTGTTCTGGCAGTCAGAGGTAACCGTCCGACTAAAGACCTCTGAGGAGGATGCAAATCACCCAGCCTGCTGCTGATAAGAGCATGGATCAGTTTGTCAGGAGACCAAGTGTGTGTGTGGAGGTGTGTGTGGAGGTGTGAGAGACAGACTGACAGCAGGGTCATATGTAGGGGGCGGGGCTAGGGGGGGGGGTCGTCTCTGGGCAAGGTCATATGTAGGGGGGGGGGGCTAGAGGGGGGGGTCGTCTCTGGGCAAGGTCATATGTAGGGGGCGGGGCAAGGGGGGGGGGGTTGTCTCTGGGCAAGGTCATATGTAGGGGGCGGGGCTAGGGGGGGGGCTTGTCTCTGGGCAAGGTCATATGTAGGGGGCGGGGCTAGGTGGGGGGGGTTGTCTCTGGGCAAGGTCATATGTAGGGGGCGGGGCTACGAGATATCCAATCCCCTTCTATCTCGAAGAACGGCCATGCGTTTTGGTCCAGCGTCTTGGCTGTATACGACTGAGAGAGAGAGAGGATGACACACACGCGATGACGTCACCGGGAGAACTCAGAAGAGTCCAACCCACAATGCCCCCGGGCCGCCCCTGCGTGTGGAAGGAGACGGGACAGATGCGGTCGGCAGATTAATGTCCTGCCATGGGCCTCTAATCTGGATGAAGTGGCCGTTGTGTAACGGCGGGACGTAAGCTTGTTCACATGGAGGAGAGTGCTGCTGTCTACCTCCTCCATTACCACGGCTCACCTCTCACCTCTCACTGGAGGGGGGGGGGGGGGGGGAGGTGGAGGGGGGAGGCAGAGTGGGAGGAGGGAGGGAGGAGGTGGAGGGGGGAGGCAGGGTGGGAGGAGGTGGAGGGGGGAGGCAGGGTGGGAGGAGGTGGAGGGGGGAGGCAGGGTGGGAGGAGGTGGAGGGGGGAGGCAGGGTGGGAGGAGGTGGAGGTGGGAGGCAGGGAGGGAGGAGGTGGAGGGGGGAGGCAGGGTGGGAGGAGGTGGAGGGGGGAGGCAGGGTGGGAGGAGGTGGAGGTGGAGGGGGGAGGCAGGGTGGGAGGAGGGAGGGAGGAGGTGTAGGTGGAGGGGGGAGGCAGGGTGGGAGGAGGTGGAGGGGGGAGGCAGGGTGGGAGGAGGTGGAGGTGGAGGGGGGAGGCAGGGTGGGAGGAGGGAGGGAGGAGGTGGAGGTGGAGGGGGGAGGCAGGGTGTGTACTCTACGGAAGGTAAACCAGGCCAGTCTATTCAACTGTTGGACCAATAGGAGGCAGGGTGCATCTCTAGAGAGACAGACTAGACAACAACACATCATCCTCTCATCTTCTCTCTCTCTCTCTTTCTTTCCTCCCCCCCCCTATCTGTCTAACTCTCTCTCTCACTCTATCCATCTCAGATACATGAGAACACTTGAGTCTGTCTGTGAGGGTCACATGGTGTCTGATCTCGCTGCAGGCCTAATGGCCAACGGCTACATTCTAACAAGACCTAATCTGAGACTGACAGTTCACAGCATTCCTGACACACACACACACACACACACACACACACACACACACAGAAATCACAGAGGGCATGGAGACAAGTAAGTGGAGACTACTGTATCTTTTTGTTTGTGTGTGTGTGTGTGTGTGTGTGTGTGTGTGTGTGTCTGTTGAGGGGCTACCATCACATGAGGCACAACCAAACAAGAGTCATGTGCCTCCAGATACCTAAAGTATCATCAGGCGACCTGCCGCACAGACACACACACACACACACACACACACACACACACACACACACACACACACAGACACACACACACACACACACAGACACACACACACACACACACACACACACACACACACACACTACAGCAGTTCTCATATCTGCACTGCTACCTCAGTGTTCTTTCCCCCTTGGGCTGAGGGTCACACAGGGAATACTCTCTCTCTCTCTCTCTCTCTCTCT
>NC_137674.1:103285678-103315678 GCF_963989245.1 Nansenia antarctica
CCCTAAAATAGTACATGTTTTTGCAACATCATAAAAGTAGACTTTGTATTAGTGCGGCAGGGCCAGGGTGCCAAGACCTCTAGGCCCGCCTAACTAAAATGACGAGAGCATGTACTGTATCTCAAGATGAGAGATTGTGAGATGAATAAACCCTTGTTAAAACGGCCGTCTGTGCAGCTGGCCACCTGGCTGAATAACGCAGGGCTCTCAAGTCTCACGCATTGGGCGTGAGACACACAGGTAGAAATGCGGCGTGTGAACGGGTTGAAATGCGTGTGTCTCACGCCCAATGCGTGAGACTTGAGAGCCACCTGAAATAACGGAACATACCCAGTCATCGAAGTGCTTACTGCCGTTCTGCAGCACGTCTTCGAACTGGAGGATGCAGTTGGCCACGAAGTCGTCATATCCGATCGGCGCGTCGTGGAACACGGACAGTTCGATGGTCCTGCCGTCGTGCACCTCCGTGACGAACTCGTCGTTCCACGCCGGGCTGTTGGTCTTCTGCTTGGTGCACGTCTGGCCCACCCGGGAGTCGTCCACGTTCAGGGCGATGTACGTGTCCAGCAGAAAGGATGTCTGGGTCTTGGGACCCACCGCATGCCGGAGAGACCAAGCCGTCGGCTTCAAGTCCTGCGCCTCGCAAATCTTGATCTTCAACAAGCCGTTGAAAACCACCATGGTTGGGTGGTGGTGGTGATGGGATCCCCCCACACTCAAAAGGAACAGGAGTGGTGGTTGTTTACAATGTATTCCTTTAGTAACCCAGCCACTTCCAACTGGTAATAAATAACAAGAGCTTTAAGAAGGAATAATGATCGATACAGCTTATTCAGCGGTTCCTGAGACTCAACGTGAATTCAGCCTCTGTTGAATATAACGGTCCAGTCTTACTCTATCACACACATACCGATCGGAAGCAAATCAGTCAGCGGAGAGAGTAGTAAATGCCCTTGTTTTTTTTTTGCTCTCTGACAGTCTGGGGTTTTCGGAATGTTAATCCACATTTAGGGGGTTAAACCAGACACAGCCTATTCCTTCCTTTAGTTAGAAACACCGCTGGACACGTCTTGGATAGCTTATAGTTTATACGCAGGAAAAAATACGTCCATGCAGCGGTTGGAATATCAACAGTCTGCTCCAGCCAGCCACAACCCGTTAGATCAACCCCCCCCCCCCCCCTCCACTAGGCTCTGGGAGCAGCACTCGTATCCCCCCGTAGACTGTTAGGAGAGGGCGACTCCTACATTTGGGATGTTTTCCCCAAACGCAAATACGCGGCTTCTGGATAAGCTGGAGGAATGAACGGTTCAACCGTTTGCAGGTCCGTCAGCTGGGTTGTGGTTTTCTTGGTTTCTTGGTTTCAGTTCGTTTCCCACAGGCTGTTATTTTCCCTTCTCACCCCGTAGCTCTTCACTGGTTTCCTGCAGAGTGCAGACCTGCCTCTCTCCTTCCCCCCCCCGGCCGTCTGAGTCTGAAGCGCTGGTGCAGGAAATGCGCAAAACACGTCAGTTCTACTCGGAACCGTAGGCGCGTCTCTGCCTGTCTGTGCCAGATGCGACGCAACAAGCGTAGGCGAGCGGGTCTGTCAGCCAGAACGGAGGGTCTCTCCCCGGGGGTGGTGTTGGTGATACGGTTGTACGGGGAGTGTTGGAGGAATTTCCTAGTCGGATAGCGTAGCCTACATCGTGACGTTAGAATTATAAGGTTCTATCTCCATTTTTGTCAAAATCGAGTTTTTTACATACTCTGATCCAGTAATTCATAAAATACAAAGGTTCCATCTCACAAAACATAATGGAATGTAAAAACTTTGACGCTCAATATCTCTGAACTGCCCTAAACGGAGATAGAACCTTATAATTCTAAGCTCACGACACGGGTAATTGATAGATGAATATGGGTGGTGCGGTATGCCTGGTATTTGCAACAGTTGCCATAACTGTCGCACCTGAATTAATGTCCACGCCCTCCTTTATTACCAGTGGACTGCCAGACCCTGTGGTATGTTTTCTAAAACGCTACATTAAATGAGTTAGCCTGATTTTGCTCTCCTTTCATGTAAGATGAATCGTCTTATGAAGCAAACTTTTAGCGTAATGATTGTAGACTCGAATACGCAATGTTTTTGTTATTGATCTTTTCATTTGATTAAAAACAGATTCAATAGGCCTACAATATGAACACCCTATCACATCACAACTGGGCTTGTCTGTGTCTTGTCCGTGTGTCTGTCGGTCTCTTCGAACGCTACAGTCCAGGGGCAAAGCTGCAAATACGACACGAGATTCGCATGGAAATTCCCTCCAGTGTTGCACATTTTGCTTGGAATGCACCGCATCCCATTGACAGTGGACTGACTGGACTCGTCGTGTCATTCTTTAGTGTAAATTGCCACCTTGTGGCAGGAATGAGGCCTGCTACTCCCCTACACCCCAACCGCTGATATAGATCTGAATACACTGGGTTGGTTAGGAAGCATAATCAACCTTTAAAGGGGTCGTTATGAAAATCTAACCTTTTCAGTGCTTGTGCATATACATTTGGGTCTCTGATGGGCCTATTAACACACTAAACTGTGAAATAAAACAACCCAGTCAGTTTTTTGTGGGCTGCCTATTTCAGAAAACATCCCCATCCTACATAAAGTGGGGTCGCCCCCCATCTGCGTATCTCTGAAACCATTTAGATTATGCAATTAAAACAAATGCTTTAAAACAAGCAAAACAAACACAACTCACTTGTTGCCTCATTGAGATCATTTCCCGGGGGACTTTCTGCTGACTGCAACAGGCAATGCAATTCTGGTGTTGAATTATTAGCCTCTTTTTATGGCATTTGGCTTGAAGAACACATCCCATTTCTGAAGCAGCCTGGAGGGTGTTTCGTCATCAAATAGGAGAGTGAAGTCTTGATCCACCTTTAAGACAGAAGATATTAAACTACTACTACTACAGTAAATACATTCAAAATTCAAGACATTCTAAACATCTCATTCCAAACTTACCAATCCTTTCGTATCCAGGAATCTTGGGAAGGTGGAGAGGGTATCAACACTTCTGCCTGGGTCATTAACAAGCTTCTGACATGGCCTCTTGGCAAGCATCTCCATCAAGCTGCCGTTCAACATCAACAGTCCTTTGGAAAGTTGGGCCTCCTGGAGAAAGGTCAGCAAAGCTATTTGGTGGTAGTGCACATCCTCGACAAATCTTCCTTTGGACTGTTTTCAGACACCAAGAAATGAATCCTGTGCTCCTTGCAGCATCATGGAAGTGTTCCTGAAATTGAATCTCATGTCATTGAATCTCAGAATTCAAATGTCAGCTTTGTGCCACAACATGCAAGTATGACATAAAAGTGTTATGCAAACAATAATGATGACTATTACATAGACTTTCTTGGAATATGGATCCGTGAGGGAAGGGAACAGCACCACTAGAGCATCCTCTTCTCTGATTGCTTTAGTGGGGAGGTGCCTGAGAGGAGCTCTAGGTCCAGGGACCTCATCTATGATTACACTTGATGCACTTGAGCTGAAGCTTGAGTCAGACATCTCAGAAGTCATGGAGCAATCAGAACATTCTAAAGGTATAGAAAAAAATGTAAAAAAGAAATTCTGTAGGGTGTAGAGTGTTTGATTATACCTGCCTTTATATCTCACCGTCATTTGAGAAAACTGTCAGCAGCACCACATTGCCTTGTCCAACATCTTAGCAAGAGGCATTTATAACAATTATCATAAAGTTTATTATGCATCAGCTCTTTTTAAACAACCTAAATGTACACAGATGAATAACGTATACGGTACATGCCATGGGGTCATCCCTATGTTCCCACAGCCCAATGGTCCCACAGCGCAATGGTCCCACATTTCTAATATATTTTCTTTTTTCAAAAATAGGCCCTATGTCAATGGTCCCACAGCCCAATGGTCCCACATTTCTAATATTTCATAGGGAGAGTTAGGGTTAGGGTCAGTGTTAGGGTTAGGACTAGGGTTAGGGTTAAGGTCAGTGTTAGGGTTAGGGCTAGGGTTAGGGTTAAGATTAGGGTTCGGGTCAGTGTTAGGGTTAGGGTTAGGGCTAGGGTTAGGGTCAGTGTTAGGGTTAGGGTCAGGGTTAGTTAGATTACTTAGAAATGTGGGAACATTGGGCTGTGGGACCATCGGGCTGTGGGAACATAGACACGCTCCCCCTGACATATCTTGGATGCAGACGTAGTGTAAGTGGAGAGAAGATTGATCGGGAGTTGACAATACTACCGAATGAATGAAAATGAATGAATTTCTATTATTTTATGGTACTGTATCATTTATATTTTAATCATAATAATCTTTATTTGTATAGCACTTTTCCTGCAAATGTTGATTTCACATGATTTCTAATGATAATCACATTTGCTATTCAATCCCGGCAACGAACAAGGCTTTTGTAAGGCATATTTCAACACAGGAGAGCTCACCTTTGGCCCTTTTATTGCTAAAGCTATAATTGCTAATTCAAATGCAATAGGTGTTTGCCCATATAAGGAGTGTGATTGTGTGATTGGTGGTTTGAGTTTAGCATTCTGAACAAGAGATTTTATCAAGGAAGATTGTGCCAAATGTAGAGAATTATATTTAGTGTTTTGTCAACTGTGTGGTTTAGAGTGGCAAAATGAGTGATGAGCAAAACATGTGTTTGTCATTGTGAAGAATAGGTGTGAGATAAAATACACCAGATTCAGGTTTTTGTCATTGTGTTTGAGGTTCGGCTGTTAGTGTTAAAGCGGTAGAGAAAAACTGTAAATACTTTAATTATTTAAGAAATACTCTTTTGGAGCACCTTAATGTCATGTAATGACTGGGTAATCAGCGGGCTGGGGGATAATAACACTTGAGATATTATTCCTCATGGTTCTGTTCATTATGAGTGTGCTGGCATCAGCAGGAACAGTCGGGTCCAGAGGCTCAGTCTGAAACAGGGGAAGAATACAAAGACAATAAGCAATAGCCAGGCAAATGTTCTCTGGCTTAGTGTGTTTTATTCCAATCTCCGGACTAAGGCTTTCGGGAAGTTCAGCTTCCCAACAATCAATCATCACACTGAGAGACACGCACAGCAGGCAGACAGGACTCTCCTTCAAACATCCATAGTGGAAAAGATTCAGTAACACACACACACACACACACACACACACACACAGAGACACACACACACACACACACACACACACAGACACACACACACACACACACACACACACACAGTGTGATTCAAGTAGCTTGTGCAAACCCAGGAATGCCACCTAAATGCCGCTGCCCCCCCCCCTCCCCCACTGACCTGACCCCTATCTATCTACCCTCCCTCCACCCCCACCCAGAGAGCTTTGGACTGTCTGGATATGAACACTTGAACACTTGATCTCTGCACTTTATATTTATATTATTAATTATGACTCTTGCACTTTGATGTTGGTTTGCACTGTCTTGTCCTGTCTTGCACCTGTCCTACTGTAAACCGTGCTCCATTGTCCCAAACCAAATTCCTAACATGTTTACATGTCATGGTAATAAAGTCTTCTGATTCTGATTATGATTCTGACATGTGTGAAAAGGCACAACACAGTAATCTTAGGGCATTTAGCTCATGTGTGAATGGCGAAAATCACTGGCGGTCCCGGGTTGGGATTCCATTTTACAGGGGAACTATGTGTGAAAAGGGCTAGAGAGAGAGAGAGAGAGACCTAAAAAAAAAAAAGCTTTGACTATGTACAGTACAGACTCAGCCAACATAGCCTTGCTATCAAGAAAGGTCGCCATAGGCAGACCTGGCTCCCAAGAGAAGACTGTGTGTGCACACTTTCCACACAATGAGGTGGAAACCGAGCTGCCCTTCCTAACCTCCTGCCAAACGTGTGACCATATTAGAGACACATTATTTCCATAATTTCCACAGACAGATTTCCAAAGAATTCGAAAACAAATCAAACCTGGATAAACTCCCATATCTGCTGGTTGAAATACCACAGTGTGCATGACAGCAGCAACATCTGGGAACTGTAGCCAGAGGAAAAGGGCCACCGGTGGAGCACAAACAACTCTGTAAATACAACCCTTATTTAATTGTTTATCTTATAGTACTTGCATATACGCATTGATACAACACTGCACATTGTCAATAATATAACATTTTAAATGCCAAAATGTCTACATTGTTTTACGTATGTTCATTCTGCTCACTGTAATTATTAAAACATTGACGGAAACAAATGTTTGAATATACGACATTTCATAATATGTAGTAGGTGGTTATTTCACCAGGATTTCGGACACTACATCATAATGACCAGTCTGAATGTGAAGGGAAAATGCATCCTGCAGTTTGATTGGCTGAACCAATTCGTGTGTTCGCGGAAGCGCCAACGTGTGTATTCATTGTAGTGCTAGATCCCACAGGGTGAAGGCACGAGGGCGTGGCAGTCATGTTTTCACGCAAGCCAACCAGCGACAGCAGAAGCCAAGCCAATGAACACGACTGGGGTTTATTCAAAATCCAGAACGCAGTAAAAACGTTCTGCAACACAGCTCATGTGGGCTTGAAAACCTATACTGTGTATTATTATTTCAGTATGCAAAATGTATCAACATTTAACTTGTGTAAAATATTAGGATGTTATAGTCCCACTATTCAATGGAGCAGGTATAATAATAATAATAATAATAATAATAATAATAATAATAATAATAATAACATATAGCCTATGCCATTTAGCTGATGCCAAAGCAACTTACATTGCAGTGAGTGCATACATTTCTTCCAGTATATAGCCTCAGAGTCAGCGGTAATCAAACCATTGTTAGCGTGGTTGTGGGCGCTACCAACTGAGCCACAGAGGACCACTGGGTGATGCTTTCTCCATTTGAATGAGGTGTGGTATGTTGAAATGTGTTGCTTACTGCATACATTTTACTGTAGGCTCTAAATAGTATGTTTGTTATGTTATTGTTACTTTAAAAAAAATCAGGCAGTTTTGAGCTGTCGGACAGGGCCAGGCAGGAGGAATTGTTTCTCCCTTCAGGTGGACCGATTTATATGTTTGTGTAAAGTGAGAATGAGAGAGATAACTTGAACATGTCTAATAGTAAATGTATATTTCGACGAGGAGAGTTGCCATGGTAGCCACAGTAGTAAAACCAAGCGTTTCCGTTTCGAAACGTTCACTAAACGTCTACTGCGTGTTGAATACACCCCACGTGTCTAGCACTGAACTCAACTACGCGTTTGGTTGGCTGCGTGACAACCAATCAGGGGACGACTACGGCTCCGTACCTTCACCCAGTGGGATTTAGCACCGACCATTGTTGTGGTGCCGGAAAATTGTGAAAAATAGCTTGTTTTCAAGAAGCGGTGCAGCCAACTCAATACTTAACAACACAGAACCATAACAGTGATACAGACTGTTAACGTCACTAAACAGCTTTACCTACCTACCGCCTAGTTGCAAGAGCGTTTTCTCGCTAAAACTGTGTTTTTTTAGGAGGTTTTACGTGTCATGTCGTTTAGCTATGCTGCTAAAGTCAAGTCGACTCTGGAAAACACGCGGCAGATTTGATTGAGTGACATCTCAGGTGACACAGGTAACCAAGGTCAACGAGGTGAGATGGACAGGTCATTTATGGCCAAATCACGAGTTTGATTGTGCCAACTATTAGACGAAGGTTAGCTTTCTTTGCTGTGACTGAAGGATAGCTGATTCACTTAGTGGAAATGTAGTTAGTTGTCAGTCGCTTTGGATGAAGGCGTCTGTCTGCTAAATGCCAAACATGTAATGTAATGTAATGTTTATAAGCTTGTCAGATGTTGTGTATTATGGCGCTTTTCCACTATCGGGCCCGGCTCGGGTCAGCTCGCTTCGGCACGCTTTTGAACAGTTGTGCTGTGTCTTTCATCAGATGCAGCGCAGAACTCGCACCGCTGTGGTCTACCACGAGGAGAAGTCCACGGACGATGAGGCTGAAGACGAACCGTGAGTGTCTCTTTTAGTTATTAAGAATGGTCTACTTACTTAGTCGGGCTCAGGGATGCAATGGATTCGGTGAGTAATCCCCACTACTCTACACTAACACAGTGGTGCAAACTTGTCACCTTTAGGTGAAATTCGCCGTTTTCACCTCAAAATAGGTGACCTACGTGAATCATGCAGATCTGCAAAAAAAATATTTGGGGAGGGGGGGGGGGTCTACATCTCATCTCATCCAAGTCACATGATGCCCAAGCTAACATCTTCCTGTCTGTTAAACTCTGCTGCAGTTGAAATAAAACGTCTTAAAAAGTTCTTAAGATGGATGTAGAAACATAAGAAGTAATCAAATAAAATAACATAGAAGTTACTGTATGTCTATGTTTCGATAACTTCTCAACAGGAATTTACAGGGTTCGTTCAAACTATCGTAATTCTTGAACTATATGTGCAATCGAAAAAAATCCAACAGTTTCTGAAAGCACAGAAGTTGCACTCTCTAGCCATTAAGGGGTTATTACGGTAGTTCACCAAAAAAACAAATGCACTGACCTCAAAGTGTCATGGAGTGATTTGAAGAGAAGCAGTATTTTAGCGGTGTTTTATACTTTAGTGAGTTTCTGTACATACAGTATATGTTTGTGATTGTGAAATGTCACAAAGACCATCTAGGCTAGGGTAACCAATCCACCTAAAAGTTTCATCGAGGACGACGATGTAAGTGACGAAGGACTGATTTCTTCTTCTGAACCAGGGTATGGAGGTTAGTTCTAGCGAATTTACCTGATAGAACATCGACATGCTAGAAACACATAACTACACATAATTAGATGATCATTATAAGTATTTAGTGATTGTTAAACTGTTGTTTATTATATCGAGTGGGTACTTTACAACTTCAAGTTTCGTGTTATGAAAAAAACGAGTCGGCGAGTGGTTTGCCCTAGGCTGCGTTCGTAAATTCGCTCTGGAAATCTGATCAGCAGTCATGGAATGCCTCTTGTCCAATCAAATTACTTGGTCCCTTTATGACGTTGAGCCCAGTGCGCAGAGCGAATTTACGAACGCTGCCCGAGACTGTCTCGGGTCCCCCTTTACCTCGCTTTTAACCTGCTGCTACACTGCTTCTATAACATCAGGATCAGACAAAGGGCGAGACTTTCAAAATAATTTTTTTAATGGCTTCTGTGTGCTTTAGACTTGCGTAGAATCGATTTTATTTTTATTTAAAAAGTCCGACCGGAAAATGTATTATTGTCGCCAGACCCACTGCGTGGGAATACGACGCGTGCAGATGAGAGACAACATATAAAACAAAACTTATCGCACACTTATTGCTCGTGTAACATTGGTTAAGCTGTGCCCAAAACCCCGATATTTTGCCACGTGAAATGATAAGACAAGAGGCCTCGATACGATAATCGCCGTAGGAGGCGATTCGACTGTAGGCATGTGAAGTTAGAATTTCTTCAAACTTGCAGTGGTAGCAACGGTATGTGTGGTTTAGTAAATATAGTGTGTGTGTGTGTGTGTGTGTGTGTGTGTGTGTGGACCTCCTGTGAGAGGTGTGTGTGTGCCATATCTCAGTATGTAGGCTATGCAGTGTAAGTGAGTGTGAGTAAGTGTGTGAGTTTATTCTGTTATTTATGCTATTATATCTAATGTGTTGAGAAGCAATGGAAATGAATCAAGAAATTGATAGAGTAGGCTAACTTACATTATCATTGTTCTATATGCAACAGAACAGATCACCCAGCATTGCTAATGAAAATAATCAACGAATGTGAGTCTAATACCAATACTTGCTCAATAGGTCTTAAAATCTATTAAAAGTGGTCTTATAAAGGTCTTAAATGTAACTTGTTGAAACCTGCAGGAACCCGCATAATTATTTTGAGAACAGGTTGCTTACATTAATTATGAGGGTGTTAAGGTCAGGGCCATCTTACACCTTACACGCGCATCATTGTTAGACCACTGTTAATGATAGAGCTAACCATCTACGGGCAAAAAAAAAGTGTCACCTTTTTGGACCATCGCCAGTTTGCACCCCTGTAACTAGGTAGTAGTGGGGATTACTCACCGCCGCATCAATGTAATCGATAGTTGACTAAGTGAATCATTCAAGTAAGTGAATCATCTATCCACCACACTAGTCATGGCAGGAAAAAGTAATCTACGCTCAGGCTGGGGACTTTTTTTAATGACACAGGAGACATAATAATAATAATAATAAAAACGTTTTATTTGTATAGCGCTTTTCCTACAAACTTTGCAGCTCAAGTTCTCAAAGTGCTCAGAAACAGTACAGGGGGATAGTAGCTGTTTAAGGAGAAACGGTACAGGGGGGTAGTAGATGTCTCAGGAGAAACAGTACAGGGGGGTAGTAGATGTCTCAGGCGAAACAGTACAGGGGGGTAGTAGATGTTTAAGGAGAAACGGTACAGGGGGGTAGTAGATGTCTCAGGAGAAACAGTACAGGGGGGTAGTAGATGTTTAAGGAGAAACAGTACAGGGGGGTAGTAGATGTCTCAGGAGAAACAGTACAGGGGGGTAGTAGATGTTTAAGGAGAAACAGTACAGGGGGGTAGTAGATGTCTCAGGAGAAACAGTACAGGGGGTTAGTAGATGTCTCAGGAGAAACAGTACAGGGGGGTAGTAGATGTCTCAGGAGAAACAGTACAGGGGGTTAGTAGATGTCTCAGGAGGGACAGTTAAGGTGTAGCCTGAAGAGATGGGTCTTCAGTCTCCAACGGAAGACGAGGAGTGATTCTGCAGTTCTGACAGCCGTGGGAATCTCGTTCCAACAGCGGGGTGCCAGTATAGTGAAGAGACGTGACCGGGCAGCGTGACCGGACAGACGTTAACATGGGCTGTGTGGCTGCTCTAACCTGTTACCATGGGCTGTGTGGCTGCTCTAACCTGTTAACATGGGCTGTGTGGCTGCTCTAACCTGTTAACATGGGCTGTGTGGCTGCTCTAACCTGTTTACATGGGCTGTGTGGCTGCTCTAACCTGTTAACATGGGCTGTGTGGCTGCTCTGACCTGTTAACATGGGCTGTGTGGCTGCTCTAACCTGTTAACATGGGCTGTGTGGCTGCTCTAACCTGTTAAACAAGAGGTTCCGCGACGCACGCGCAGGATGTGTGTCCCGGGCTTGACTTAACTCTCTCGGACCAGAAGGGAGCGGGAGATTAAAACAAAACAAGGGTGACCGTTTCCCCACTAAATGTCATCCTATTCCATAACTCTCTCCTGCTATGCGACCACCAGTTCTCTAACCAGCCTGTGCCGTTCCCAGCTCACACCCCCAGGCGGAGGCCAGCGACGAAGAGACCGGTGAGGAGTGGAAGCCGGCGGAGCCCAAGCGGCCGGCGAGAGCCCCCCCAGGAGAGAAGAGACCGCCGGTGAAGAGACCTGCCAAACCAAAGGAACCTAAAGTGCCCAAACCTCCTAAGGAACCTAAAGTGCCCAAGCCCAGAGCCCCACGCAAACCTGCGGCAGAGAGGAAGCCTCGAGTCCCCAAAGCCCCTGGAGCCCCCAAAGCACCCCGAGCCCCTCGAGCACCTAAGGCCAGTAAAGAGAGTGAGGGGGTGCAGTGCCCCCCGGTGGGAGGGGATGGGGGGGGCAGTCACACTAACACCATGGACCCCCCAGGGGCAGAGGCTCAGCAGACTGCCAGGGTCAAGGAGGAGGTAAGAATATCTGAATATCAGACACACACACAGACACACACACAGACACACACACACACACACACACACACACACACACACACACACACACACACACACACACACATACGGTGTCAGTGTGTGTTCCTTGTTTTGGTTCCAGAATTACACACGTTGGTTGCTATGAAACAATCTCCTTATGGTAATTTCATGTTCTGTATGTGGATTTTCTCAAGTGGTTCCTGAATACTGATTCAGCTATAAGACCTTAAAGCACTGTTGTTACACTGTTGTTACACTGTTGTTACACATAGTGACTCAGGAACACGGCAATAACTAAAGGCCCTCACATAGTCGAGCGGACAGTCCGCTGGGGAAGCTCAACATTTCCTCCTTCTCTCCTCTACTTCTCCTCCTCCTCCTCCTCCTCCTCCTCCTCCTCCTCTCCTACTCATGTCTTACTCCTTCTCTGGCTGTCTTTCAGAGGCTGTCCTTCGCGGTGCCTGAAGGACTCTCTGGTGACGGGGGGGGGGCTGGGGGCCCCTCCTCCTCCTCCAGCCATCAGCCCCCTGGGGTGAAGAAGGAGGAGCCAGAGGACTTCACGTTTGACGAGCCGTCTCTGAAGAGACAGAAGACCACCAGTGCCCCCCAAGGGAGGGCCACCAAAACGGCCACCTCAGGGCGGGGCTTGGGAGTCGACCTCGAAATGAACTGGGACCCTGTGGACGTAAGTCACCTGATCATCTCACAACCCGGAAGTTGAATGAATGAATGAATGAATGAATGAATGAATGGTCTTTATTGTCATTGATATTAGGGGTGTAACGATACATCGATTCACATCGATACATCGATTCATTGACTAATGATCTGATTACATCGACGCAATGTAAAAACATCGATCTATATCGTCATCTTAAAGATACACCTTTATTTTGAAATGGCACATTCTGCGTGACTGTCACCATTTCCGTGCAGTCTGCTCGGTTGGGAAAACTCAACATGTTGACTGACGCTGGCTGCGTTCGTCAAACACGCTCTGGAAATCTGATCAGCACTCGCCTCTTGTCCAATCAAATGACTTGACGTTGAACCCAGTGTTGCGCTCCGGCGCTCTCAGAGCGAGTTGACGAACGCAGCCCACATGTTACTGACGCTGTCAGCCAGTCAAACGCGGACTCCCAAACCCCACCTCTCCTCTCCTCTCTGCTCTGAGCTGTCCTTCCAAACCCACGTTGCGCTAGCCTGCCTAGCTTAGTTAGCTAACGTTAGCTACAATAACTTTGCGAATAAAACAAACAACAAGCACCGTGTGTTCCTCACAGCCCACCACAGGGACACATCTACCTCCACGTCCACTGGGCTGCTACAGGCCAACTAGCCGCACAGACACACATATTCACAACACTGCATGCTAACAGAAGTTAAGCTAAAGCAGCTAACGTGTGTTTTTTTGGGGGGAAAGGTAGGGTCGGGGAGGGGATACAACTTATACACACAAACAGACACGCACACACACACGCACACAACATGATATCGCGTCATATCGATCATATCGTCATATCGATCTTGAATCGAATCGAATCGAAATCGTATCGTGACTGACATTGTGATATCGTCAAACATTGTATCGTCATACAAACAAATCGATATAATATCGTATCGTGATGAAGCTGGTGATTTACACCCCTAATTGATATAGTACAGGTACCAAACAACGAAATTTGGGAGGGGGGGCTCCCCTGGTGCTAGGAAAAAAAAAACTAAAAACAAGAAGGGAAAAGAGCTGGTTTACATAAATAAAGGCTATGTACACTATCCACTATACTATACTATACAAATAAAACACTGTGCTGTACTCTATGCTATGCTATACCTATTCTAACATTTCCTATTCTCTGAACCTTATGTACCCTAGGGTTGTCATATTGCACATAGTGTTATTGCACATTCATTCTGTTCCAGTTCATATCTGGATTGAGATTCTGGGGGAGTAGGAAGTAGACACCGCGGACAGGAAGCTGTCAGTGAGTCTCCTCCCCTCTAAGGTTTTTGCTGAGCCCCTCGCGATGCCCCTCCCCTTTCCTTGGGCTCTCTGTCCACAACGCAACGTTACACATTATTACACAAAATAAAAAAAAACACGAGTTAGCTGAAGATGTTCCCATCATTTTGTGGGTGAGCAGTGTGCCTTCAATTCCCTGTTTGAAAGGAAATTCTGATTCTGATTCCCCTTTTAAGTTAACGGAGGGTCTGATTTAATAAGACTAGTCACCTGATTATCATCCCTAGTTCCAATTGGCTCATCATCCCCCTCTCTCCGCGCCCTGCAACTCTCCCCCTGGTGGTTTCTGTTAGGCAGAACACTGAGGGCTGCTGTCCTGGACACAGGCTAAGACAGTCTGGGACTAAATCACCCCTTCAATGTCTGTTGAAAATGCTTTTTAGATCAGAAGTTTAGCTTAATCTTAAATCCATGAAATTGGCCCTGATTTTCTTTCGGTGATGACCCCTCCTGATGAGTGTGTATCTGTGTGTATGCGCGTGTGCGTGTGCGTGTGCGTGCATGGAGTCTGTTCTGACGATGTCTGTTTTCTCTCTGTGTGTGTGTGTGTGTGTGTGTGTGTGTGTGTGTCAGTTGCTGTGTGAGAGGACGGGCGTGGAGGGCTGGGTGTGTGTGAACATCTCCCAGATGTTCAGAGAGGAGAACACCATCCCCTTCATGGTGCGCTACAGGAAGGACATGATCAACCACATGGACGCAGACGGTGTCAGAGACGTCCAGCTGGCCCTGGAGGAGATCTGGTAGGGGACTGTGTGTGTGTGTGTGTGTGTGTGTGTGTGTGTGTGTGTGTGTGTGTGTGTGTGTGTGTGAGTGTGAGAGTGAGAGTGAGAGAGAGAGAGATTTGAGATTTAAGATTTTCTTTATTCACCTTTGAAAACATACAGGTTATTTCATTTACTTCATAAGAAAAACAAAACCATCAAAATCTATTTTTTTTCCGAAATATAGAAAATAAAAAACAACCGTAAAAATGAAGCACCAGCAGCCCTTGTTGCAAAGAACATAAAACTTCCCCAATACCCCAAATACTCATAAAAGCATCTAAATTGTCAGTCAACTGGTAAAAGACAAACTCCAGCCTGAGGCGTGCTGCCAGCAATCCACACATCATTAGGAGTGGGTCTACTGACCCCTGACCCTGGATACAATTCTTTCTCGTTTTCCATATGGCCAGTTTCGCCACTCCTGATAAATAATTTAATAAAACATGTAAAAACCTTTTTGCCGCCGAATATCGTGGACCATAGATAAAAAGTTTAAAAGAAAAAACAGTTCCCAACCCCATAAAAAACTCCTCCAGCTTACTAAAAATGCCCCTCAGTCTTGGACACTGGATAAAAAGGTGCTGTAACGACTCCCCTGCTGAGCAAAACGGGCAGTCCTCAACTATGTCTGGGTTCAAGTGCACCAGATGTCTATTGGTGGCTATGGCCCCATGTATAATCCTCCACTGGAGGTCACCTGTCCGTTTTTCACAGGGGGACTTGTACAGGGACCTCCAGCAGCCTTTCGGGGAAGAGTCTGGAGCGAAGAACTCAGTCCACCTCGATGCCTCGATCCCCGCCAAGGAACCCAAGTGTGAGACCTTCACACAGCTGTAATATACCGCCTTCTTGCTTAACGTCTCAAATTCCCCCAACTCCGGGGTTGTAAAAGACAGTAGCCCCCCTCCTTCCTGCCACTCGCCAACAGCAGGGGAGACAAACAAAGGCGGAAACACATACTCCCACTCATCATCCCATTGGTCAGATAAAGTACGGTTTTCAGCAAATGCTCTTAGGGGCTCCGGCAGGGATGCACAGACCTCCTCCACCAACCTCTCGAGTACTCTGACGGATCTGATGTGAGTTTTCTCTGCCAGCTGTTGTATGGATAAGGTCACCAAGTGGCCCAGTTTCACAACACCGGCCTCCCTCAGGCTGGACCGCAGGCTGGCAGAGGCCAAGATGGGTGTTCTTATGAGGGCATTATACAGCAATGTCTCCTCAAACAACCACATCTCAGGTGTTATTGCTGTACCTCTGTGGACCTTAACAACTTGCCAAGCCTGCAGGACCGACGTATAGAAGGACATCAGCCCAGTAAGGTCCACTAGCTCAAGCTGGAGCAGGAACAGCTGGTAATCATAGCCAAGGCGACCAGCCCTCCTCATCAGAAGACGGGCTGTATCCCGCCAGCTCATTCCAAAGTTATAAATCATTCTTTGCGCTGCCTGCAGCCTGAAGGCCCTCATCCTGCCAGCAATGTCTATAAGGCCCTGCCCCCCTTCCTCCACTGGAAGGTACAATGCAGGGGCCTTAATCCAATGCTGGCCTGACCAGAAAAAACTCACCACCGTCCTCTGTATCTCCTCGACCAGGCCCCTTGGTGGAGTTAGAACGGTCAGTCTGTGCCATAAGGTCGAGGCGACCAAGTTGTTAACGACCAGAACTCTCCCCCTATATGACAGCTGTGGTAACAGCCATTTCCACCTAGACAATCTGGTGCACACCTTCTCCACAACACCTTCCCAGTTCTGCCTCTGAAACTCCTCCGTACCAAAAAACAAACCTAAAACCCTCATACCTGCTCTTCCCCATTTAAGCCCCCCCGGCAGACTGGGAACTGCCCTATCCCGCCATTGTCCTACCTGCAAGGCCTCACTCTTCTCCCAGTTTACTTTTGCAGAGGAGGCCTTTTCATAAAAACCTAAAACCTCAACTAAAAACTCTACATCCCTCTGCTCCTTTATAAAAACCCTCACATCATTAGCATACGCTGACACCACTAAGGGTGGGCTCTGTGGTAGCCCCGGTAGGGAGAGCCCTGTAAGACCATTCCTGAGTTTATTTAAAAATGGTTCAATTACCAGGGAGTATAACATCCCAGAGAGGGGGCAGCCCTGTCTGATCCCCCTCTCCACAGGAATAGGACAGCTCAGCCCGCCCCCCACCTTAACCATACAAGACGTATATGGCGTCCTTATACAATCATTTTATAAATGCTAAAAAAAACTCCCCAAATCCAAAAGCCCTCAGTGTGGAAAATAAAAAAACATGGTCAACACGATCAAAGGCCTTCTCTTGATCAAGAGATCTACGTGATCTACGTTTGCCGTAGTTGTTTTTCCGGGTTCAGAGCACGCTGGCGTCCGCGTTGTGACTGCCGCTTCTGTTTCCCGGTCCTGTCTTTTTGTATCCTGTCTTTTTGTATCCTGTCCTGTCTTTTTGTATCCTGTCTTTTTGTATCCTGTCCTATCCTTTTTGTATCCTGTCCCGCCGACCTCCGCTGCCTTCCCCCCCGCCATCTCCCGCCTCTCACCGCCTTCACTACCGGACTGCAGTACTCACCGCCTTCACTACCGGACTGCAGTACTCACCGCCTTCACTACCGGACTGCAGTACTCACCGCCTCATCGTTCCTGTCCCCCGGCTCTGTGTTGCCGACCGACCCGCTGCGCGCCGCTCTCAGACATCGCTGGCCTGGCCGTGCTGTGCTACTACCCTCGTCCCGGGAGGTAGCCACCGCTCCCTCCCCGGTTCGGGGGTTGCCATCTCCGCAGGTGAGTGTCGGTCCTTCCCAGCCTTCACTCACTGCTGCGCGATTTGGTCGCTGGCATGGCACGGCTAGGCTGGCCGGCCGCGCGGGTTCGGTCCCAGGCTGGCAATACTGATGACAACGGCAACGGCGGCACCGCGCTGTCGCTCTGGTTCACTCCCTGTCGTTTTGCCCTGGACTCCCGGCCATCTCACCTGCCCCCCACCTCCCCCTGCCCTTCTCTCGTCTCACCTACACTCACTGAACCACAACCATCGCCTCCCTGCTGCTGCTGCCACCAAGGCAGGCATTCTCCGCTGCCGCCGCCACATCCATTGAGGCTCCCAGCAACATCAACACCGGACTCTACACCACCCCCCCCCCCCCCCCCCTCCCCGTTCACTGACTCTGTGTTCCATGTTACTTGTTGTTGTTACTTGTTGTTTTTGTGTTTCCCCATGTGTATCCTATATTGTCAGCGTCTTTGAGCCTCGGAAAAGCGCTATATAAATTTAATAAATTATTATTAAGAGATAAAACACCAACATCCAAATCATACATTTTACACATATCTAAAACATCTCTCATTAAAAACAGATTGTCCATTATAGTCCTATCCGGGATGCAATATGACTGGTCTTTCTGCACCAGTATTCCCAGATAGACTTTTAGTCTGTTCGCCAACACCTTCGACAGCAATTTATAATCTGTGCATAAAAGTGCCACAGGTCTCCAGTTTTGAATCAGGGCCAAGTCTCCTTTTTTTGGGAGTAGAGAGAGTGCTGCCCGCCGGCAGGACGCCGGTAAGACACCCCCCCTAACACACTCCTGTAGGACCTCCAAAAAGTCTGTCCTCAACCAGCTCCAGAAGTGTTTATAAAAGTCTGCAGGCAACCCATCTATGCCTGGAGCGCGACCAGGTGCTAACTGTCCCACAGCAGCAGTGAGCTCCTCCAGGCTGATCGTGGTGTCCAAGGCAGAGACCTCCTCCCTCCCCAACTGGGGCAATCCCTGCAGAAGCTCTGCTGAAGCTCCTGCATCGGAGTCCTCCGCCCTGTAGAGGGCAGTATAAAAGCCTACGGCATGCTTCCTCATCTCAGCCGGTTCGGTGGTCAACCTCCCATCTTGGAGCTGGAGGCATACCATCTGCTTAGTCTGAGCCACAGATTTTCTAAATTAAAAAAGAAGGAGCTAGGTGCATCCATGTCTTTGATCCTCATAAAACGTGCCCTCACCATAGCTCCCTTCACCCTCTCACATAAAATCCTGCTGAGCTCTTTCTTTTTCTTATTTAAAAAATCCCCATCAAAACCCCCCCCTGAGACCACCCTCAATGTCTTTGATCTCCTGCTCTAGCGTCTGAATGGCTGCCTTGACCCTACTGGTTGAGTGAGCAGAAAACCCGGATGTTTGTTTTCCCTACCTCCCACCACTGGCTTAAAGAGTCAAACTCTTCCTTCCTGCCCTTCCATATCTCCCAAAACATTTTAAATTTTTCACAAAATAAATTATCTATAATTTAACATTAAAATGCCAATAAAAACTACACTTTGTGTTGGGGGAAAGATAAAAGTCTATGGTGACGAGGTGATGATCCGTAAAACCAACAGGGTAGATAAAACTGTTCAATAATTTAGGGCTAAAAACACGTGATACATAAAATCTAATCTAGCTGCACTAATGATCCCATCGTTTATCCTCACCCATGTGTACTGTCTAACTTGTGTATTCTTTATTCTCCATACATCCACTAAGTCTGCCTGTTTAATAATCCTAGCCAACTGTGTGGAAGACTGTAGATGGGGTTCCTCACTGGTCCTATCTAGTGTGAAATCCACCGTGCAGTTCCAATCCCCTCCTAAAATGATGCATTCCTCCCGCCCACACTGCTGTAAGGCAGTCTCTCTGAGCCCTGATTGGGAGCATAACTATTAATAAAACAAAAACTGACCTCACCAATCTCAGCCCTGACCATCTGAACCCTCCCCATTACTATTTCAACACTGGAAGTTACTTTTACAGCCATTCCAGGTGCGAACAACACAGCCACCCCAGCACTTGTATTAGTACCATGGCTTAAAAAATACTGACCCCTCCACATTAAACCCCACTCCACTTCGTTTTCTATGTTGCTGTGTGTTTCCTGTAAAAACAAAACATCTAATCTTTTTTGTTCACACAGTTCGGACACTAAAGCCCTCTTCTGTCTATCCCTCCCGCCATTCATGTTCAAAGAACCAACCCTTAACCCGTGCATGGAGAAGAGAGGCTGAAAACCAGTGAACAGACAGAGAAAACAGATGGAAAAGAAAACACACCAAGTGAAACAGCATCATATTTTCCATTTATTTAGATTTGCCCAATTTCTTTACCTTCTTCACCTTCCTCATCGCGGTGACATGCTTTCGTAGCCTAAAACGTTTTTTTTCATCCAAGTCATCAAGACTAACCCGCTTTTGCAACGTCAGCACAGTCCTTATACATTTCTCACTGTTGGGAAAATACTCATTCACCCTGTTCATTTTTTTTCCGTATGTTGCATCAAGGAACATGTTGATTTCCTCCAACGTATACATGTCACCTTGTGAGTCAACTACTGAAAATTCTGACTCAACGTCAGAAACAAAATCCATCTCCTCGATATTGAGGTTCTCATTGACGGCCGGCTCGGCCGCCTCTCCCTCACCCTGCTGTGCAGCCACCCCTCCGCTACCAGCACCACTCGCGACTGGGCAGTCTGCTCCTACTGCAGGTTTATCTGTCCCAGCGCGAACCTCCTGTTCTGCAGCCTCTACCGGCTCCCCCTGCCCTCCCTCCTCTACCGGCTCCCCCTGCCCTCCCTCCCCACTCGGCCCTTCCCCTGCATCCAACTCGGCCTGCACATCACCCGCCCTCCGCTCCTCCTGTCCTCCCTGCCCACTCATGCCTGCCTCCACTTCGGGCAGCACACCCGCTGCCTCCCGCTGACCTTCTCCCGCCTCTACCTCCGCCAGCACCACACCCGCCCCCCACGACTGTGTGGGGGAAAGCAGAAACATGAACACCTGTCTCCTTAAGGACTGGACATGTCTTAGCTTCTCGTCCTTACACCCTAACCCGACACTTCTGAACCCACTCGCTATTTTCCCGAAACGCTGCAACTCTCTCTCCAGCGCTTCATTGGGTATAAACGGGGGGACACCTGAAATCGTGATCCTGGTTGACGGCTGGGCCAACGGGGAAACGGACACATATAAATCATTAATGACAATGCCATTCTCAACTAATTGATGAACAAAGCGCTCCTCTTTCAAAAAAACAACTACCGCTTTGTTCATCCGTGAAGCGTAAGTCAGGTTTCCATGCCCGACAACAGCGCCCACAATGAGTAAAACCTCCTCTACACTGACGCCCGGGACGCCATTAGCGCACAAACAAACAAAAAAACTAACAAAAACCTAAACCCTAACCCCAACCCTAACCCCGCACAAACTAAAGAATATACGATCTATACCATATACTGAAAAACTACATAAGAAAAAGATCAAAGAGAAAAACCTTGCAAAAGTCGCTCCCACCAAACACTGCACCAGGGTTTCCGTTAACCGGTAATTACCGGTCTTTGTCCGGTAAAATTTGTTGAAGTCCGACAAATTGAAAACTCGTCGGACATAATGTCCGGTGAAAATAATTCCCTCTAAGCACAATTTAATATAATATATTCGTCTTTTTTAAAATAGAAGGAATCAGAATGTGAACTTTAGCGAATTGTATTCAAATTGGCTTCGGGCCACCATTTTCAGCTGAGCACCAAACACACACACAACACTGCCCGAGAGAGAAGGACCCGCCCCCTTTAGTTAGCCCCTTTAGTTAGCCTTCTCTCTCGGGCAGTGTTACACGAGTGTGTGTGTGTTTGGTGCTCAGCTGAAAATGGTGGCCCGAAGCGGAGCGCCTTAACTTTATCGCACAATAACAAGGATAACAAACGAAACGGACAACATTTACACTAAGATGGAGACAAACTTCAGCGATATGATCTAACAGCCGGTCTTCAGGACGACATACAGACCCGTATGACTCCCGAGTCCGATTAAGTATGATTTGACAGGCAGCTAAACGAAATGCCTTCCCAACCAGCGAGACCAGGGGGGTATTCCATCAACGTCGCTAAAGGAAAATCCTGGCTTATTTTTGATAACTCTCGCGAGACTTATCAGAATGTGCCCGGATATTTTTTAGGAACTCTCGCGAGACTTGGTAGACTAAACCTGGATTTTCTTTTAGCGCTGTTGATGGAATACCCCTCTGGTTATAGAAATGACGTTGTTTTATTGATAAAAAAAGGGTAAAACTGGAAAGAGAAAATAGAAAACTCACATTAATCCCAAACAATTTAACAAACTTCAGTTAACGTAATGTGGAGTCCGTTCATTGATCGATGCTGTCTGTTCAGTTCCCAGTGAGGCGCCCGTTCAGCGCTGGACATAATGGCATAGCGCGCATGCGAATCATGTTATATTATTATATATTATATAGCTCGCATCTAATCGTATCGGATGAGAAATAGACATTAAATGGCATATATAGGCCGCTACACAACAGTAATCACCGCGACAAACAGCTATATTATATTTTAATATGATGAATGAATGAATGAATGAATGGACTTTATTGTCATTGCTACAGTACAGGTACCAAACAACGAAATTTAGGAGGGGTGGCTCCCCTGGTGTTAGGAAAGAAAAAAAAGAAAAAAAACTTAAAAATAAAAAATAAAAAAAATAATGATGACCGGAATATCTCACGTTTGTCCGGTAAATCGAAATCTTCCCGGACACGATGTCCGGCGGCAATTTTTTCTAACGGAAACCCTGACCTGCACACTCACCAAACATGGAGAGAGAGAGAGAGAGAGAGAGAGAGAGAGAGAGAGAGAGAGAGAGAGAGAGAGAGAGAGAGAGAGAGAGAGAGAGAGAGAGAGAGAGAGAGAGAGAGAGAGAGAGAGAGAGAGAGAGAGAGAGAGAGAGAGAGAGAGAGAGAGAGAGAGAGAGAGAGAGAGAGAGAGAGAGAGAGAGAGAGAGAGAGAGAGAGAGAGAGAGAGAGAGAGAGAGAGAGAGAGAGAGAGAGAGAGAGAGAGAGAGAGAGAGAGAGAGAGAGAGAGAGAGAGAGAGAGAGAGAGAGAGAGAGAGAGAGAGGGGGGGGGTTGTATATGAAAAGGCTATATCAGGAATGTAATGTATAGGGGGTAATTGTGCATTGTGTCTCTATATAAAATGTTTAACACAATTTTAATATTTTAATTAATATGACCCTCTTTGCACTATACATACTAGAACATGTGTGTCTTCATTCCCATCATATCCCAGTGTTCAGACGACGTTAGGAGTTTGACTGGTCTCCTAACAGTCACCACCAGTCTTTGTTCTTCCAGGCCTCGGCCACTAGAGGGAGCCAGTGGTCTGATTAGAGGCTATCCAGTGTATTGGATCAGGAAACACTAACATAATCATCAATCTGTTGAAGGCTATGTAAGAAAGATGATCAAGTGTGTGTGTGTGTGTGTGCGTGTGTGTGTGCGTGTGTGTGTGTGTTAACTGGTTGTGTTGTGTCTGCAGTGCGCTGGGTAAGAAGGCCCAGTCCATCAGCCAGACTTTGAAGAAGGAGGGGGTTCTGACCACTGGACTGGACCAGGCTCTGAGGAGCTGCCGGAGCGCAGACGAACTGGACCATGTGGTGAGTTAGACCACAACTCGACCATGTGGTGAGTTAGACCAGAAATTAGTATTAAATTAGTATTCTGAGCCGTGACCAGAACTGGACCGCTGTCTGTCTGTCTGTCTGATGTCTGTCTGTCTGATGTCTGTCTGATGTCTGTCTGCTGTCTGTCTGATGTCCGTCTGTCTGTCTGATGTCTGTCTGTCTGTCTGTCTGATGTCCGTCTGTCTGATGTCTGTCTGTCTGATGTCTGTCTGATGTCTGGCTTAGTGGTTGATGATCTTCAAACCGTTTTAGTGGTTCTGTGAAAATGTAGTTATTATGGCAAATGAGACAGTATGTGTAATAGCCTGTGTGTTGTGATAGCCTGTGAGACAGTATTACACTGACACCCCCCCCCCCCCCCCCCTCCCTCCCTCCCCCCTCCCTCCCGGCAGTACGCCCCCTACAAGAAAGGCAGCAAGCTGTCCAAAGCCCGCCGAGCTAAAGAGCTTGGTCTGGAGTCTGCTGCCCTGGCCCTGCTGCATGAACCCCAGAACCTGAACCTCCGATCCTGGGTCAGACCTGGGACTGAAGGTACTGGTCCACACCTGGGTTTGAACGTGGTTCAGGTTCATGTGTCTCAGACGATCTTCATCCATTCATTTACCCACAGTCCTGCACACGGCGTCACAAATGTCTACTTGGAATTTGTCTACGTTTGTTTAAAGAATCCAGCACGCTCCTTGTTGTTGTATTTACTGTATTTATCTATTCTTGTTCTGTCCATGGAATGTAGTGTCTTTCAGAACTGAGAAAAGTGCTATACAAAATACATGCATTGTTATCATTATTATTATGATTATTGATGATGATGATGATGATGATTATGATTATTATGATGATGATGATGATTATTATTATTATTACATGAAATCCACCAAGAGTGTGATTTTAGTCTGTCATCTCAGTGTTGGCCACTAGTGGGCAGCAGAGGTCTTTGTAAAGAGTCCATCATGTGGATGGATGTTGAGGAAAGGGCTACTGTGTGTCCCCCAACTGCCTCCTGTACATTCTGTCCATCGCAGGAGCACAAGACATAGAAAACAGAATGTTGTCTTTACTTTAAAAATGCAGATATGTGTGTGTGTGTGTGTGTGTCCAGTGTCGTCAGTAGAGGAGGTAGCTACAGGTGTGTGTGTTTGTCTCTAACAGTGTGTGTGTGTGTGTGTGTGTGTGTGTGTGTGTGTGTGTGTGTGTGTGTGTGTGTGTCCAGGTCTGTCGTCAGTGGAGGAGGTGGCTACAGGTGTGGAACAGATTCTGGCTGACATGGTGGCGAAGGATGGTGAGACCCTGACCTTCATCAGATCACTGTAAGACCCTTCTCCTCTCCTCTTCTACACTCTCACCCCCCTCTTCTACCCCTCCTCCCTTCATTGTGTGAGAGCTAGGACTGACTGACCAGTGTCAAGAAAGAGATGAAAGAAAGCTTGAAGTCTCAATGTAACCTTTTTTTTTGGTCCTTTGTGTTAACCCTTGCTTCTCTCCCTCCTTCCCTCCTCCCTCCCTCCTTCCTCCCTCCCTCTCTCAGGTGTGACCGTGACATGGTGACGGTGCACTCGTCCGTGTCTAAGACGGCCCTGAAGGAGCAGCAGCAGCAGCAGGGGGGGCCGGGGGGGCCGGGGGGCCAGAAGGGAAAGCCCAAAGACATCGACAAATTCCACCTGTACTGTGACTTCACCAGCGACGTCAGGCGCATACAACACCACCAGGTCAGACACACACACACACACACACACTAACCATACATACACCACCACCAGGTCAGACACACACACACACACACACACACACACACACACACACACACACACACACACACACACACACACTAACCATACATACACCACCACCAGGTCAGACACACACACACACACACACACACACACACTCTAACCATACATACACCACCACCAGGTCAGACACACACACACACACACACACACACACACACTCTAACCATACATACACCACCACCAGGTCAGACACACACACACACACACACACACACACACACACACACTAACCATACATACACCACCACCAGGTCAGACACACACACACACACACACACACACACACACACACACACACTCTAACCATTCATACACCACCACCAGGTCAGACACACACACACACACACACACACACACACACTCTAACCATTCATACACCACCACCAGGTCAGACACACACACACACACACACACACACACACACTCTAACCATACATACACCACCACCAGGTCAGACCCACACACACACACACACACACACACACACACACACACACACACACTCTAACCATACATACATACACCACCACCGGGTCAGACACACACACACACACACACACACACACACTCTAACCATACATACATACACCACCACCGGGTCAGACACACACACACACACACACACACACACACTCTAACCATACATACACCACCACCAGGTCAGACACACACACACACACACACACACACACACACACACACACACACACACACACACACACACACACACACACTCTAACCATACATACACCACCACCAGGTCAGACACACACACACACACACACACACACACACACACGCACAGATGCACACACGCACGCACGGCACCAGTATGTGGCATTTCCACCAGCCTCTGTGTGCCACTTCAGAATGCTAGTCATGTCAGAGGAGGTTAGCCGTGACTAGGGATGTAACGATGCACTCAATTTACCATACGATTCACGATACTGGGTTCACGATAGGATTTTCTCACAGTTTTTTTAACTAAATGAGTTTGCAGACAAATTATGACAGAAAAAAAACATTTTATTTATTTCTCAATACGAAAGACACAAACTTTATTCAAGCGAGCGAGCTAGTATTGCATGTAATCTGCAATCAAGTGTCATGGGCTCAACAAACACAAAAAAATCACTGCATGTTTTAAATTGCACAACGCTATTAGCTACAAGACATTCACAAAAAGCATTCTAATGACTTAAGTAAGTTACGAACAAAGCGGTTGCTGTGGAGCCTCGGTGGAAGAAGGCTGCACCCTGCCTCATCTGACCCAGCACGTGGCTGACGTGGGGTACACTCAACCGCTTGGGTGGCCGAGTTCAACGTGTGGACAAAACACTATAACATGGTGATATTATGTGGTTCTAGCCCGGCCTCTCTCACTTAAATGTCCATATTCTTCCCATTGTCCGAAATAAATATCCCGATACATTTTTCATCTCACCGATTTGAATCGTCACATATTTGTATAGATAATTAACTGCATCGCGATGCATCGTTACATCCCTAGCCGTGACCACTCTCCCTGTCCTCCTCCCTCCCTCCCTCCCTCCCTCCTCTCCCTGCCCCCCCTGTCCCCCCTCCCATGGTTACTCAGAGTTGGTGCCGGGCCACATGTCACACTGTGTCTGTCATGTGCTCTGCCCCCCCACCCCTGAGTAACCTGCTGCCAAAGGAGTGTGTGTGTGTGTGTGGGTGTGCCCCCCCCCCTCCAGTCATTCCCCTGGTCGGCTCCTCTTAACATATGTGACATGTCCCCGCCAACGCGCCGCTGGAATAAGACCTGAGATTGACAGACGCTCTTCTGCTCTGACACACGCTGCTCAGGGCCCCCGGGGGGGGGGGGAGGAAGGGAGGAAGGGATGGGGGGGAGGAGGAGAACAACAGAGGGAGTGAGTGAATGAGTGGTCTTTACAGATGCGTGGCGTGGATGTGTAGTCGTGGCGTCGCTTCGTTGCCTTCGCTCGGGTGCTGATGCGGAGGACCCCCCCCCCCCCCCACACACACACACTTCCCCCCCAAGCCCCGCCCCTCTAAAGCGTTGATGCAGGCGTGGTGTCAGGGAGTGTTAGCTTCCTGCTAGCTGTCAGGTTCAGGACAAAATGAACCTTTTCTAGCCACCGCGTCGCAGGGGGAGAGAGGCATGTGTGTGCGCCACACACACACACACACACACACACACACACACACACACACTCATACACATGCACACACACACACACACACACACACACTCACATGCACGCGCACACGCACACACACACACACACACACTCATACACATGCACACACACACACACACACACTCACATGCACGCGCGCACACACACACACACACACACACTCATACACTCGCACATGCACACACACACACATGCACGCGCGTGCACACACACACACACACTCATACACTCATACACATGCACACACACACACACACACACACTCATACACTCGCACTCGCACATGCACACACACACACACACACCCACTCACACGCGCGCGCACACACACACACACACACACACTCACTCGCACACTGGCCTGTTTCACCTAGCACATTAGCAGCTTGCGTTAGTCAGTCAATGCAGGGCTGCTCTCTACGTCCCGAGATCTCTGCTGTGTTAGAGGAACAGGTCCATCCATCACACGCTCTCATTAACAGTATCATTAAAAAGTCTCATTTCCCCATCGCTTTGGAAACGACTGACTGGCAGCTGAGGTGGTTTGTCTGTATTGGAGGTTGCAGGGTGGTTTGTCTGTAGTGGAGGTTGCAGGGTGGTTTGTCCTCAGGACCTCTGGCTGATGTTGATGCTGCCGTCCCGGTAGAGAGGCGGTTGGACGGTTGGACGGTTGGACGTGTCCTCTGAGGAGCAGGAGGAGGCGGAGGAGGATCTGGGCATCCACATGGCGTGGGGGGGGGCGGGGTCGGCTGTGGCCGGTGTGTTGCCAGGGGCGATAGATGTGTTGTGACAGCGCTGGTGTCAGCCGGTGTGCTGACCGGGACGCCTTGGTTTGATTGTTTAACGTCCGTGTCTCTCTCTCGCACACACACACACACAAACACACCAACAAACACACACACACACACACACACACACGCTGCCACCGCCGATGCCCTCCAGCTGTCACTTCCTGTAGAAGGGTCACAGGAACACTTTGCCTGTTTCACAACACTGACCAACATGATCCTATAGAGGACAGGGTTCTGTCTCTGTAACACACACACATAAACACACACACACACACACACACAAAAATACATACACACATAAACACATGCATGCACATTAGACCACACATACACACATGCAGACACACACACATTTTAATCATTTATTTCTGTCCACATAGAAACAAGTATACAGGGACACAAATACTGAAGGCACAGATGGGATGCATTCACAAACAAACATGGACAATGTCTTTCACATACAACAGGACAAGACTCACGGGTACAAGTAACACCGTCTCCGCCATATTTGGCGGCTGCCAATAATCGCAGAGACAGAGCAATACTTGCTGAGCCTTTTTGCTTCTCCGTTGGACATTCCCAGTAGACGTAGTCCTCTGACAACCAATCTGTGCACATGTCCAAGACTGCCAAAAATAAAGACTAATAGCGTACACCTATAGCCTAGCTCTGAGATGGTGTCTACAAGCTGCATACACTCATAAACACATGCATGCACATTAGACCACACAAAAACACATACACACATGCACACACACACACACACACACACACACACACACACACACACACACACACACACACACACACAGGGGAGTCTGCTTTATACTCTGTGTGTGTTTATGTAAAGTACGTTTATGCACAGTGCTGTTCGTTGGACTCCATCATTTACCACCAAGCACCTGGAGTGTATTGGTTGTAGTGTCTATGTAGTCTTAGGTTGATATGATATGTGACAGGAGCTGGTGAAATCGGAAACAAGTCGGCAACCGACCATATGTTCTGACTTTTATTCAGAAAAAATGTAATAAACAAATTAAAAAGAAAACATTGCAATGCTAGTGTAGGGTAGTGGGAATTACTCACTGAATCCATTGCATTGCAATGTTTTGGCTTGACTGGCGAGTGTGTCGTTGATTTTCAACAATGTTGAAATGTATTTATATTTTTCTGAATAAAAGTCAGAACATTTTGATTGGTTGCCGACTTGTTCCCGGATTCAGCAGCTGGGTAACCTGCTTTATTTTTACAATGCTGTTGCCGATCAAATAGAGTTACTCTATCATGAGTAAATATATCGTTTAATTTGCCTTGAAATGTTCACAATAGTGGCGCTGCCAAGTTCACCGCGTGTAGCGCCAGTCTTCCATTCTGTGGGGAGAACCCTGGGCCAGAAAGCCCCCCCCCCCCCCCCCCCCCCAACACAGAGTGATCCACTAAATCCTGAGTAAACACCAGCTGAAACAGGTCTGTACACGGAAGGCTTACCTTACACTTACTCACATAGAAATTGTTTGTTGTTTGTTGTTGAGTCCATTACGCATTCTCGACTAACCTCCATTCTAAACATGACAGCCTAAAAAGCGATTATTCTGACACCACAATTTATTGTTTGTTTACCCCGGAGTGGAAGTGGCGAGTAGAGATGTCAAAGTCAATTTGAGGCGTTCAGTAGTTAAACGGCTCCATCAGAACCTCTCCAGGACCATTACCATCCAGCGTGCTCAGGAGGAGGATGTGGATGTGAGGCAGGACGCAGGGCTCTAATTGGATGTGCGTCTCTGCGCCGGGTCGCAGGGCCGCCTGGAGAGACTGGGGCGTCCAACGGCTGATTAGATTAACGTCTGTCTGACGGACAGGCAGGTACAGACAGCTGTAGGACTGGAGTTTCGTGTGTGTGTGTGTGTGTGTGTGTGTGTTCAGCAATTATCCCTAATAGAAACATTTAGAAATTCAAAAGAGGTGGAATTTCATTCAATATAATTCAAACAATGTGTTTAACTATATGAAAGGTCCAGAATGTTTGAAGATTCTGGCATTTGTATCTTTTTAGTTTCCTAGTCATATTAATAATATATCATATGAATAATATTTATAGAAATATTTTATAGAAATAAAAGAGATGCAAAATGTATTTCATAGGAAATTATTTATTGTCAAATAATAACAGGGTTAGGGTATTTTCTTTTCCACAAATATCATAATTTCTAATTATTATATATTTTTTTGCTTAAAAA
>NC_137674.1:103320678-103328178 GCF_963989245.1 Nansenia antarctica
TTTTTATATCTCAATGGACATAAATAGTATAGAAAAACAGTAAAATAATAATGAATAATCTTCACTTTGAGTATGTTTAAAGAGAATTCAAATTCAGAATTTAAGGCATTAATTTGTTTTGTTTCACTACCTTTTCTTTCTTAATCTGGTTAACAGATTTCAGACTACAAAATTTTTTTCTGTGCACACATTCAATAGGAGGATGTATTGGAATTATTATCAGATAGATTTTATGTAACATAAATGTACAATATATTGGTTCAGACTGATTGTTCTTCCTTCATTTTGTTAATTCATTCTCATTTAATCTGTAGCTCGACATGTATAAAAGACTGTTCAATGGTGTCTGAAACTGAATTCTTTGTGCGATTTGATCATTTGTAAACAGGAAAGATGAATCCATATTTTAGGTAATTCACAAAGAGCATAATAAAATGTGTGTTCTTATACATGTCCATGTAAAGTATTAAATACTCTCATTATAACCACACATATGATATTAGATTTTCACACGTGCATATGATGTAGCTTAATGGGCCGGTTTCAGAGACAAGGCTTAAGCCTAGTCCTGGACTAAATCACACTTTCAATGTAAAATCTCCATTGAAGATGTTTTTTAGTCCAGGATTAGGCTTAAGCCTTGTCTGTGAAACCGGCCCATAATGTGTTGTAAAAATGTGTGTGTGTGTGTGTGTGTGTGTGTGTGTGTGTGTGTGTGTGTGTGTGTGTGGTAGGGTGTGTCCAGCCCAGCAGGGTGTGTGTGTGGTAAAGGCTGTTGTGTGACCTGCAGGTGGAGACCCAGGGGTTACGCCAACGAGGAGCTGATGAAGATCTTACGAGACGCGGTGGAGGACTCCTACAAACGCCTCCTTGTCCCCCTGCTCAGCAGAAGCTACAGGTCTGTACCCACCTGTGTGTGGCGCGTGCTTGTGTGTGTCTATAATGTATTAGCTGCTGACATATTTGACATCTTTCTTCTTTCCCCCCCCCCCCTCCCCCACAGGACCAAGCTGACGGCCGAGGCAGAGAAGGAGTCCATCGCCATGTTCGTCCGTAACCTGCGCCAGCGCCTGCTGGTGTGTCCCGTCAGGGGCCGCGTCCTCATGGCCGTGGACCCGGGGTTCAGACACGGCTGTAAACTGGCCATCCTGTCCCCTACCAGTAAGACCCTACACACGCACACTACACACACTGCATACACACAAACTGCACACACACATAGACACACACACACACACACACACACTACACACACTGCATACACACAAACTGCACACACACATACACACACACACACACACACCCACACACACACACACACACACATTGAAGAAGTTAAATTCTGTTAATGATAAAACAAATAAAAATAATCCTAATTGAAAACAGTGAACCGTTTTCTGTTAGAAAACACTCAAATTTACCACAACTCAAGGTCTGTGTGTGTGTGTGTGTGTCTATGTGGATCTATGTGCGTGTGTGTGGGAGTTGACAGTGTGTAGAGAGGTGGTTATAGCATGGTCCCAGTAGGCGACCGTGTACAAGGAGTGTGTGTTGTTGGGGGGGGGTCCGGTAGGTGACAGACACAGTTGACGGAGGCGTCCTCCCCGCAGACTTCTCAGTGGGCGGGGCCTCCTGCAGCCGCCTCCCCCTGAGTGGCTGATCGCCCCGGCGCAGAGACCACCGCCCCCCGCCGGGGGCGTGACAACTGGCAACCCTGTGTTGTGGCATCTGCCCTGCAGCACATTAATTCTACACACACACACACACACACATGCTTACTCACACACACACACACACACACACACACACACACACACACATGCTTACTCACATACACACACACAGACACACACACACACACACACACATACTCACACACACACACACACACACACACACACACACACACACACAGCTTGACATGACAGGTTTGGGAGTGTGTGGTCACATGACCTCCTGCCAGAGCCGTCCAATAGGATCCGTCGTGTCCCGTCACAGTGACCGGGGACGATAGCGCCACTGACCCTCCTACGGAGAAGGACAGGAATGGACAGAACGAAAAAGAAAGAGTGCAAAGGAGGCATGTTTTTTCCCCTCTTCCCTCTCCCGCACCCCCCCCCCCCCCCTCTCTCTCTCTCTCTCTCTCTCTCTCTCCTGGGTCAGATGTGGTAGTAGGTGTAAGTCAATGCCAGTGTATCAACTATCAAACTGCTTGGCCTGATCTGGTCTGGACAGAATTATAGGAATGGGTTAGGTGGTAGGGGTGTGGAGTTTTGCATTCTTTCTCCCTCCCTCTCACACACACTCTTTCCTCTCTTCTCTTCTCTTCTCTTCTCTCTCTCTCTCTCTCTCTCTCTCTCCTCCTCTCCTCCCATCTCTCCTGTTCTTCTCTCTCCTCTCCTCTCCTCCTCTCCTCCCCCTGTTCCAGGTCAGATCCTACACACAGATGTGGTGTTCCTGCACGGCCATGGCCAGAACAGAGAGGCAGACAAACTACGCCACCTGATGACCAGATACAGGTACTGCAACCTGTGGGTTACAAGCCAGATGGAATACAGATATTCGATGTATTGGATCCAATAGATCTGATCCATGTAGGCCGGAGTCCACAGAGGAAGCCTTCTACCAGACTAAACAGCTTTGTGACTGGAGAAGGCCAGGAAGGCTCCTCATTGGTTGAGGAGTGTGTGTCTGTGTGTCTGTGTGTCTGTGTGTCTGTGTGTGTGTGTGTGTGTGTGTGTGTGTGTGTGTGTGTGTGTGTGTGTGTGTGTGCGGCATTAATGAGTCATTAATACATGTTTGACTGGCTGGGTGAATCAGCATATTTAGATAATGGAGTATGTCTATTGTATGAATTCTTTTTAGGTTCCATGTTTCTCTCCCAGCGAACGTCGATCGCATGAACACTCTCTCTCTCTCTCTCTCTCTCTCTCTCTTTCTCTCTCTCTCTCTCTAACGCAGCTGCAACACGGTCGTCATCGGCAACGGCACGGCGTGTCGCGAGACGGAGTCGTTCTTCGCCGACCTCATCAGCCGCCGCTTCTTCCAGCCGCTGGACGTGTCCTACTGGTGAGACCCCGTTTCCCTAGCAACGCCCTTGTGTAGGACTAGAGCAGGGGGGCTCGGAAAGGCTACGGCCAAACGGAGTGTCTCTTGAAGACGTTACAACAACTTTTAACAATCAAAACGACCACGTGAAACGTTTCCATACACACTTCACTTTGATTACACGGAACACACTCGATAGCGATATGAAAAAACCAACAGGGTTTAAGGGGTTAAGATAAAAAAAAAGATGTTCATCTCTATCTTTGGGGTGTGAGGGGAGGTTTTGGGGAGGTCCTCTCAACCCCGTCTATAACAAAAACAGCGTTTGGTCTCCCAAACAAGATGGCGGCAGAGTGAAAAGGCTTCCTTTTAAAGAGGCTTTGCTTACGCTGTCTGCACCGAGTTATATACTGGTAAAGCGCTCTCCTACAGGACTGGAATGTGTCACTCTGGTGGGTTTTTAAATCCCATCTGGACCTGGTTTGAATACCTCCTAATTAAGAACAAATATGTCCCACCACCTCGGTACCCGGCCCAGCTCCGCGCGCTGCCGGCCAACACAAATACTGAGATGGGCTTTCTGCTCCTCCATATCTCTCTCTCTCTCTCTCTCTCTCTCTCTCCCTCTCTCTCTCTCTCTCTCTCTGACCGACGTGTGTTTGTTGTCTTTGGGTCAGGACTGGATCGTAGCCCAGAACCACTCACAAGTAAGTGTGTGTGTTTACAGTATTTGTGGTGTATGTATGTGTGTGTATTGTGTTCTCAGTCTCTCTCCTCCAATAGCAGAGTCTGCCTCTGCACCTCTGAGCTGACATGTGTGTGTCAGGCCAAGACAGACAGACACACCGACATTCATAAGCAAGTGGATAAGTGGATCTGTGTGCCGACACACACACACACACACACAGACACACACACACACAGACAGACCCCTCTCTGGCCTCAGTATCATCAGGCTGGTTGAGACACAGAGAGACATGATCCTCAGTGCGTCCCTCCGTGGCCCCCCCCCCTCCTCCCTCCTCAGGAGCCCCAGTCTTAAAGTGGTCAGTAGAAGGTTCTAGGTGTTTATTAAGTTAGCTGCAGTTCTCTGTGGTTTTTCTGTCGGGCCCGTTCCTTTGAAAGCAGAGCGGGTGGAGCGGGGCTACAAGCGCCTATGATCCACATGCTACGTCCACAAGCTCTTAATGGCCGCCTCTGTGTTTCTTTGGTGGGTTTCTACCCCGACTCTGTTTGAGTTCTGTGACGTGTAGGAATGCCAGACGTCCTCTTTATGTGGCTGTATGGCTGTCCTGTATTAGTCCCCCAGCACCCAGACTGTGTGTGTGTGTGTGTGTGTGTGTGTGTGTGTGTCTGTGTGTGCCCACTTCAAGTCAATCAGTGAGCGGTTAGTTCAGGCCCATGCTGTCAGGACAGACAGAGTTCTGTTGGTTCTATTACTTTGTGACTCCAGCCTGATCTGGACCCGAGGGAACCCAGTCAGAGGTTCTAGATCTCTCTCACCCGTCCCTCCCAGAGGTTCTAGATCTCTCACCCGTCCCTCCTGGAGGTTCTAGATCTCTCCCCCGTCCCTCCCAGATGTTCTAGATCTCTCACCCGTCCCTCCCGGAGGTTCTAGATCTCTCCCCCATCCCTCCCAGAGGTTCTAGATCTCTCCCCCGTCCCTCCCAGAGGTTCTAGATCTCTCCCCCGTCCCTCCCAGAGGTTCTAGATCTCTCCCCCGTCCCTCCCAGAGGTTCTAGATCTCTCCCCCGTCCCTCCCGGAGGTTCTAGATCTCTCCCCCGTCCCTCCCAGAGGTTCTAGATCTCTCCCCCATCCCTCCCAGAGGTTCTAGATCTCTCCCCCGTCCCTCCCGGAGGTTCTAGATCTCTCCCCCGTCCCTCCCAGAGGTTCTAGATCTCTCCCCCGTCCCTCCCAGAGGTTCTAGATCTCTCCCCCGTCCCTCCCAGATGTTCTAGATCTCTCCCCCGTCCCTCCCGGAGGTTCTAGATCTCTCCCCCATCCCTCCCAGAGGTTCTAGATCTCTCCCCCGTCCCTCCCAGAGGTTCTAGATCTCTCCCCCGTCCCTCCCAGAGGTTCTAGATCTCCCGCGTCCCAGATGTCCCAGGCCATCACGTCTCAACCGAGAGAGAGAGACAGAGACAGAGAGAGAGGGAAAGGGAGAGAAACAGGGAGGGAGAGAAAAAGAGGGAGAGAGAGAGAGAGGTACGGAGAGAGAGCCGGTGTCGGTCGCCCAGACGTTTCCCAGGGATCTCGTCTCTAAGCGCTCTATCAAATCGACGCTCCCAAGAACGTTCCAGATGCTCCCAGCATCCCCGAGGTGTCCCGTCCCCCTCCCAGGAGAGCGCCTGGTCGTCGCGGCGACCGTGGTACAGCGTGGCAACTCCCAGCGGCCTCGGGACAGATCATTAGCCATCAGGAATGACCTTTTCAGGGCTGCTGATGACTACACATCCCAGGAGGCTTTGGGTCCCGCTGGTCGACCCCCCTGGTCAACCCAGGCCACCGCCAGGCATCTTGACGTTGAGCCGGAATGGCACCAAACCACCACCACCACCGACAGATCAGGGAAAACACTGGGGCGCCGGGATGACAGTTGCCATGACCGTGACCGCCCTCTGACCAGCCGTTGTTGCGTACGCTCAACCCTCCCCCCCCCCCCCCCCCCACGACCGCAAAGTTACGTTCGGGGAAGGGCTTGATTGACAGCCGGCCGGGCTCAGCGAAATCGTGTCGGGGCGGCGGTGAGCGGTCAGGTTCTCTGCGGGCGCGGCGGGGGAGTAACAGGAGGAGTGTGGGTGTCTGGAATCAAAGAGCTTCCCTGGACCCCGACCCTGACCCAGACCAGACACACAACCACACTGCTTATTTAATCTCCTCATGATAAATGCAGCCTGTCCCTCAAGTCTATCCCCTCTCTCCATCTCTCTCATTCCTCTCCTCTTCTCTCTTCCTCTCCTCCTGTCTCTTTTTTCCCCTCCTCTCTATCCCCCCCCCCTCTCCTCCTCTCTCTCCTCTCTTCCTCTTCCTCTCTCCTCTTCCTCCCTCTCTCCCTCTCCTCCTCCTCTTCTTCCTCTCCTCTCTTCCTCTCCTCTCTCTCCCTCTCTCCTCCTCCTCTTCCTCTCCTCTCTCTCCTCTTCTTCTCCTCTCTCTCCCTCTCTCCTCCTCCTCCTCTTCCTCTCCTCTCTTCCTCTCCTCTCCTCCCCTCGCTCTCTTCATGACTGTTTTAGCAACTGGAAACACTTGTGCCACTTAGCCTACATAGGAGTTTTATTTTGGAGGGGAGAGAAAAAAACCTCTGCAATTATTCCCTCTCTCTCTACCCCGGCTGTGCCGAGGTCGGGCCGGTGTGTGGAACCTCTGGCTAAGTGAATTTCCTCCCCGAGTCGCTGAGTCGGGGATGTCAAAACCATGTGTGTCTCGTAAGAGGCTTTTGCAACCGGATAAGGACGTATTCTTAGTCCAGAGACTGGGAGTCTCTCCCCCTCTCCACCCTGGGCTCCGGTTCCCACACCATCTGTGGAGCCAGGAGAGAGGGGTCGGCGCGGTGTTGTGGTGGGGTCGTGGTCGAACGTGGCGAAAAGAGTCTATTCTGGATCGTTCTGATTGCCTTTATTATTTTTCTCTTTTTTTATTTTTTTTATTTTTTTTTATTCGAAATCTCTGGCGCTCTGCTGAACAGAAACACAGTGGCTTGTGTTGAGCGCCAGTATGGGCTTGAAAAGTTATGTAAAAACAATTATGTGTGTGTGTGTGTGCGTGTGTGGGCGGGCGTGTGTGTGTGGGTTCGCGCATGTGTGTGGGTGTGTGCAGGCGTGCGAGTGTGTGTGTAGTGCAGAACACACACACACACACACACATTACACACACACACCCTGCCACTTCATCTGTGCCCTACTCTGTACTAGTTAATTAAAGAGGCAGCCTCATTCGCACCGTCTGCTATCTGTCTGGCCAGGCCTCAGTGTGATTGAAACCCCCGCTGGTGCACCCCCCCCCCCCCCTCCACCTCACCCTGCCGTTCCTCTCCTGCTGTCCCCCCCAGCCTTCTTCCCTGCTGCCCCTCCTTCCGCCTGGCTGCTCCTCTGGTATGACAGCCAGGGCCAGCAGCCCCCCCCCCCCCAACACCACCACCACCCTGCTCTGTTCACTGGAACCAGCCTCTGGGACAACTCCGCTCTCAAGGGGCTCTCATATGCTGTGTGTGTGTGTGACTCTGTGTGTGTGACTGTGTGTGTGTGGGTGTGTGTGTGTGTGTGTGTGACTGTGTGGACTGGCTGTGTGTGTGTGTGTGTGTGACTGGGTGGACTGGCTATGTGTGTGTGTATGTGTGACTGTGTGGATTGGCTGTGTGTGTGTGTGTGTGTGTGTGTTTCGCGACAGACAGACAGCTTGATGGCTGCCGTGAGTGGTGAGATGAACGCGCTCAACATCTAAGCTCACATACACCC
>NC_137674.1:103345678-103358178 GCF_963989245.1 Nansenia antarctica
AGCTCACTCTCTCAAGTGTGTGTGTGTGTGTGTGTGTGTGTGTGTGTGAGTGTCTGTGTGTGTTTGTGTGTGTGTGTGTGTGTGAGTGAGGGCCTGAGTGTGTATGTGTGTATGTGTGTGTGTGCGTGTGCGTGCGCTTGTGTGCGTGTGTATGAGTGAGTGCGTGAGTGTGAGGGCCTGTATGTGTGAGGGCCTGTATGTGTCTGAAAGACAGACAGACAGACACACACAGACACACACACACACACACACACACACACACACACACACACACACACACACACACAGACAGATAGAGGGAAAAGGAGATGTGTGTGAGGGTGTAGATTCTAATGCTGTTCTACAGATGGATCCTGGGGGTACAGGTGGGCGGAGTTAATTGACAGGTGCAGGGAGTCTAATTGGCTAGCAGCCGTGAAGTTCATTAAGATGATTGGTGGGGGGGGGCGGGGGGTGATAATGAGGAGTGGCCTGCCCTTAGGCCCCCCCCACCCCCCCCCCCGGAACATTGCTGTCATTTGCATATCTAATAAGGCCTGTTAGTATGAAATAAGCAAATAAGCTTCATTGAATCTCTGGAGACACTCCTCCCTCCCTCCTTCTCTCTCTCTCTCTCTCTCTCTCTCTCTCTCCCTCCTTCTCTCTCTCCCTGTCTCTCTCTCTCTCTTTCTCTCTCTCTCTGTGTCTTAATTTGTTCTACAATGCTGAACACAATGTTGTGTTTCTCCTCCTCCCTCCCTCCCTCTTTCCCCTCCCTCCATCTTTTCATCCCTCCCTCCCATCCCTCCCTCCCTCCCTCCCATCCCTCCCTCTTTCCCCTCCCTCCATCTTTTCATCCCCCCATCCCTCCCTCCCATCCCTCCCTCCATCCCTCCCTCCCTCCCTCCCATCCCTCCATCCCTCCCTCCATCCCTCCCTCCCTCCCTCCCTCTTTCCCCTCCCTCCCTCCCTCCCCTCCCTCCATCCCTCCCTCCCTCCCTCCCTCTTTCCCCTCCCTCCCATCCCTCCCTCCCATCCCTCCCTCCCTCCCTCCCTCCCTCCTCAGTGTCCATAGGCAGGCGTGTCCAGGACCCCCTGGCTGAGCTGGTGAAGATCGAGCCCAAAAGCCTCGGCATCGGTACCTACCAGGTCAGTCCCCCGTCAGGACCACAACCACACACACCGCTCTTCTCTCTCCTTGCCCTCCCCTCTCCCCTCTCTCCTTCTCTTCTCTGTTTCCTCCCTCCCTCCCTCCATCCATCCATCCATCTCCTCCTAACCCTGACCTCTGACCACTTCTGGTGTTGCCGTGGAGATGAGGTCAATAATCTAGGCAGCATTCGGTCATCACTGAGGTCATCCTAGCTGTCATCCTCCTGTCATGACTCATCCAACGCTCTCTCTCTCTTTCTCCCCCCTCTCCCCCTCTCTCTCTCCTCCCCAGTAGCATCATATGTTAACACTGTCCCCCTGATCGCTTTCTCCTTTTTTTTTCTCTCTCACTTTCTCTTTTTTCTTTATTTTCTTGCTCTCTATTTCTCTGTTTCTCAGGTTCTCTCTCTCCTTCTCATACTCCTCCTTTTCTCTATCTCCTCCTTCTCTGTCTCCTCCTCTCTCTCTCTCTCTCCCTCATCCTCTCTCTCTGCTTCTCTTCCTCCTCTCACTTCCTCCTCCTCTCTTTCTGCTCAAAAACATCAGCTTCACCTCTGAAAGACCTCCTGTGTAAATAAAGGCAGATTAGTGTTCTGCAGTAACTGTTTGTTGCTGTACGGAGGGAGAGAGAGGGGGGGGGTGAGAGAGAGGGGGAGAGAGAGAGAGAGAGTGTGAGTGAGTGACTTACTTAGGCGATGGATAACAAACAGGGCATCAGGTGTGTGTGTGTGCCTGTGCGTGTGTATGTGTAGGGCATTTATACTACACCTCTACAGAGGGACACAGGACGGGTCTCTGCTGATCTCTCTGCCGCCAGAGACAATGGACCGTACCACTTCACCAGCCTCCGGGGGAACTGACACAGTGAAGCATTGTGCTCTGGTTCAGAGTAACACAACACCAGGGCAATGCGCCACTGATGGACAGAGATATCTCTCTGTGTGTGTGTGTGTCCGTGTGTGTGTGTGTGTGTGCGGGTGTATGCGTGTGTTTGTGTGTGTGTGTGTGTGTGTGTGTGTGTGTTCAAACACACCACCACACCATAACAAACCGCCCAGACAAACACACTGAACAAGTGTACGTCGTGTCAACATGCACTCTGTCTCTCTTACACACACACACACTCACACACTCACCAACTCTCTCTCTCTCTACTCTCTGTTTCTCTTACAGACAGACACACACACACACACACACACACACACTCACCAACTCTCTCTCTCTCTCTACTCTCTGTTTCTCTTACAGACAGACACACACACACACACACACTCACACACACACACACACACACACACACACATGTCTCTAACTGGAAGCAGATGTTTCTGTGTGTTCTCGGAGAAGAAGCTTTAGCCCACAAGCAACATCTCCAGGCTCCCTCACAACCCACTGGCCCTGGAGGCTGACACACACACACACACACACACACACACACACACACTCTCTCTCTGTGGTGAATTATGGTTCTATCTGAGAGATCATAGGCTCAGGGTCAGACCCCTTCATCCCTGCACCCCCGCCCCCCCTCCCCCGTGCCCCCCAGACCCAGACGGGTGCGTGGGTTGGGGACTCCAGACACTGCTGCTCTCTCACTCTCCCCCCCATCCATCCATCCGTCCCCCTCTTCCTCTCTCCCTCCTCCTCAACTTACTCCTCTCTTCTCTCCTCTTCTCCCACCTCTTCTCCCTCCCTTCTCCCCCCTCCCTGGTCCCCCACCCCTGGTGAGGGTCACAGTGACGCCCCCCCAAACCCCCCCCAACCCCCCCCGTGTGTCTGTCAGCGGCGAGCGTTTATTTATCCTGTCACATGATCTGAGAGGGCGAGCGGAACCCAAGACGGGCCCGAGACGTGATGAGTGATGTAGGTCCTGTATGGACCACGCAGAGAGGAGGGACTCACTGACCCACACACACACTGTACAGACACACACACACACACACTGCATAGACACACACACACACTGCATAGACACACACGCATGAACACGCACACTGCATAGACACACACAGCACAGACACACACTGCATAGACACACACACTGCATAGACACATACAGCACACACACACACACACACACACACACACGCATTAACACACACACTGCATAGTGAGTTGTGTATGTGTGTGTAACAGCGAGAGGAGCAGGCAGACAGCAACATGGAGAAGACATCATCATGACACATACACTGTTAGGCCCAATCTCATTTCACCCCTTGGCCCTCCATTTTAGTCCATTTAGGGGTGTCGTAAATGCGCAAATTCCTGTGAACCCCCCCCACACCCCGTGCAGTGGCATGCCATCTTTTGTCCTGTATTTGGTAGAGAGAAAGTTGGCAACCCTAACACTGGCTGAGCTGTGTATTATGACCCCCGCCTTGTCAGCCTGTTATTATCTCCCCGAAAAGAAGTTAATATTGTCGGAGCGGCGGTTAGCGAGGCACAGAGGACCAGGGTTCGAATCCCACGAGGGCCGTTGGCACCGCTGTAGTTCACTACACCAGTGTGGAGTTTATTACCTCAGAAAGCAGGCGAGCTGGGGCCTCGCACGCACATACACACACACACACACACACACGCACACACACTCACTCTTTCTCTGTCCCATACACACACATGCACGCTCTCTCACAGACACACTCACACACACGCTTTCTCTCTCACATACACACGGACGCACACACACACTCTTTCTCTCTCACATACACACACATGCACGCTCTCTCACAGACACACACACACACACACTCTTTCTCTCTCACATACACACACATGCACGCTCTCTCACAGACACACACACACACTCTTTCTCTCTTACATACACACACATGCACGCTCTCTCACAGACACACTCACACACACTCTTTCTCTCTCACATACACACACATGCACGCTCTCTCACAGACATACTCACACACATGCTTTCTCTCTCACATACACACACATGCACGCTCTCTCACAGACACACACACACTCTTTCTCTCTCACATACACACACATGCACGCTCTCACACAGACACACTCACACACACGCTTTCTCTCTCACATACACACACACACACACACACACACATGCACGCTCTCTCCCACACACACACACCCACCCACCCAGCCAGCCAAGTGCAACAGAGGTAAACGGGCCACGTCGCGCCTCTGAGCCCTCTGACTGACAAGAAGGAAATGAGCGGGCGGCTGAGAAGGGCCGGACCAATAAAAGGTGGATTGGACTTCACTGTAGTCCAGGGAGACCGAACGCTGAGCGTGCTGTTCTCACTCAAACATGTACATGTGGTCGGAAGAGTTTTTCTTCCTCGTTTTTTGAAGACATTGTTGAGTGTGTGATGTCATTCTAAGTATTCATTGACTTCAGTCAGTGTTCACAGGATAATGTATTTTTTTGCGGGGGTGTAACTATCTAAGCAGATAGATGGTAGATGAAACCCTTTGAAACTTGATTTAGTTTTTACTTTTGTTAGTAAGTCTGTTTTGTAGTGATCTTTAATAAGCAGGTATCTGGGATATCAGCAGTAGTGTCATGTCGTATAGTACTGTCTGACCTGTCAATCACCTGGATGTGGGCGTGGCCCGGAGGCAGGGGGTTCCCCTGGGCCGTGTCTCACTCCAGCGGTAGGGGAGAGAACACACCAAGAACACCGCCGGATATGAAAGACTCTCCTCCCTCTCCTCATCCCCCTCCTCATCCCCCCTCTCCAGGTCTTCTGTCACCTCCCTCATCCCCCTCTCCTCACCCCTTCTCCCCCCCCTCCCCACTGCATCCTCTCGGGGGTGAGAGGTTTCTGTCAGGACAGGTGAGATAGCCTGGGGGTCCTGGGGGGGGGGGAAGCGGTTTGATGATGTCACTTCCTCCGGCGAAACAGCACGGTTCTCAAGGCGGTGTTTATTTGTGCGACCGCGAAGCGCCCTGATTGGTTAGCTCCTCCAGGCTGGGATCTGTCTGTGAGCGGCGGTGCCCTCGGGGAGGACAGGAAGAGAGGGAGAGTGTTAGAGGAGGAGAGGAGAGAGGAAGAGAAGGAGGGAGGGAGGGAGGGTGACGGAAGAGTGACAGTGATTGATGGCTCTTGCCTATAGCGGCATCTTGAGTGTGGGAAAAAGGCAGCTTTACTGTGAAACACTGTGTGTGTGTGTGTGTGTGTGTGTGTGTGTGTGTGTGTGTGTGTGTGTGTGTGTGTTGGCCAATGGCAGGAGGAGACTTTTTCTGTAACACTATCAGTCTCCCGTCTCCTCCGGTGGGAGGTGGGGGTGGGGTGGGGGGGGGGTAGGGGGGGTTAAGACTGACGGAATGTTCTAGAGGAGGTCCGTACAATAAGTGTGCCCCGAAACACATCAGCTCTCAACACGTCGACGCTGTATACCTCTAGGTAAGCCCCCCGAGTGATGGAAAGCTTCACGACCACTGTTAGTTATGTAATGTCATGAAACACGCCAGATGTTTATCATCCATCTTTTTCTTTTTGTGTGTGTGTGTGTGTTGTTATTACAAACTGTTGTTTCCGTGCCAACTGCCAAGGTAAGTAGCGTTGACCGGTGAACGGAACCTGTGTTGCGCTGCTCCGTCTGGCCATTTAACAGACTTACCTTCAGAGAGAACTGCGTGCGCATTCCTAATGCTAACGCTAACGAACGAATGCTAACTCGTCAACAAATAGGATTTTGAAGTGATAGTCAGTGGAGTGGAGCTGTTTTCTCACGGTGTGTGTGTGTGTGTGTGTGTGTGTGTGTGCGCACAGCCCTGCGGCGGTGTGTGGAGGAGTGATCAGGGGGTGAAGACAGACGTCTCCATTGGCAGGTGTTTATTGGCTTGGTTTCTCACAGCCCCGAGCTGTGTGGGTGTGTGTGTGGGTGTGTTTGTGCACGTTTGCACGCGCGCTGCAGTGATACCAGGACGTTGAGAAATACCCATTAGCAGTTAAGTTGAGAAATACCCATCAGTGGTGTTATAATAACATAAACCCATCTCCTCGCTGTCATATCACCTTAGCTTCTGAATTTAGACCAGCACTAAAACACACACGCACGCACACGCACACACACGCCACGCCACGCCAAGCCAACCAACCCAGGCCAATTTCCACTATAACCATTACCTTTAGGCCTGTATGTTTAAGAGCGAGTTCACACAATGTACCCTGTGTGTGTCCTGTGTGTCCTGTGTGCATGTGCGTGTGTGTGTGTTTCTCCTGTATGTGTGTGTGTGTGTGTTTCTCCTGTGCGTATGTGCTCGGGCTCTCCTGTGTGTGTGTGTGTGTGTGTGTGTGTGTGTGTGTGTGTGTGTGTGTCAGTCAGGACCAGCACACCTCTCCAGTAGCCCTTCATGAGGACCATGCCCCCCCCCCCCCCCCCTCTTCCACCACCCTCCCAGGGCCTCCCTACACACACACACACACACACACGGCCATGCTGGCTCCTCCGGGGCGGCCAGTCGCCGGGGCCAGAGTGGCAGGCCTCCTAGAGGCCCGTCAGCCAGCGGCCCTGCAGACGCCATTATGGCTCTGCATCGGTCAACACCTCCACCCTGGCCTCTGTCAGGGGGGCTAGACGCCTTTCTCTGTCTCCTCCGGTTAGACGGGGCCTTTCATGAGACTCACACACACACACACACACACACACACACACACACACACACACACACACACGTCAGTCAGCACCTCAGTAGTGGCCTCTTGTCAGGATGCTATCTGCCTTTCTCTCTCCTCTGGTAGAGTGGGTCTTTCATGTGCGTGGGGGGGGGACCTGGCTCAGGTTACGGTGGGGGGTTTGGGGAGGGGGGACGGGTGTTTGTGAGGGTTGGTGGGGACGGGGGGCAGCATGTAAAGTGATCCCATTCAAACATCTTTTGTGTTTCTCTACTCAGAGTAGAATATGTTTTCAGAGTCTGCAGCTGGTTAGAGCAGTGATGGTGGGTTCTCTCTCTCTCTCTCCCTCTCTCCCCCCCTCTCTCTCTCTCCCTCCATCTCTATCCCTCCATCCTCCCCCCCCCCCCCCCCTCTCTCTCCCTCCCTCCCTCTGTGACTGACAGGAGGGGATGGCGTAGCCTCCTATAGGGCTGTTAGCTGTAGTGAGTGCAGACAGAAACACTTTGTTCTGGAGGGCTGGGCTCCGTCCAACCCAAACACCACCTCACACACCACCTGAACCCACTAGCACTGGGCTGAGTTAGGGCTGGGGGTTGGGGGGGTAGTTAGGGCTAGGGCTGGGGGGGGGGGGGGGGGGGGGTTTGGGATGGGGGACATGGATTTTGGGATGGGGTGGAGTAGGGGGATGTCAGTGTAACAACCCCCCCCCACACACACACACACACACCCACACACACACACACACACATTCCTCCCCTCTACCCAGGGTCTGGCCGTGTTTTAATTGGTTTCCTCATGTTGTGTCTTCATGGATGCCGTCGTGAGTGGCCTTTGCAGGGTTCAGCTGTCAATCTCACCCCTGTGTGCAAGCGTGTCTGTGTGTGTGTGGGTGTCCGTCCGTGTGCGCGTGCCTGCTCCTGTGTGTGTGTGTGTGTATGTGTGTGTGTGTGTGTGTGTGTGTGTGTGTGTGTGCATGCATGCGCCTGTGCCTGTGTGTATATGCGTGCGCGCGTCGCTGTGTGTGTGTGTGTGTGTGCGTGCATACATCCCTGTGTGTGTGTGTGTGTGTGTGTGTGTGTGTGTGTATTTCAGCGTCCGTGTGTGTGTGTGTGTGTGTGTGCATCCGTCCCTGTGTGTGTGTGTGTGTGTGTGTGTGTGTTTGAGCGTCCATGTGCGTGTGTGTGCTGCTTATTCAATTATAGATAAGGGTCTGAACACCTCTGATTGAATCCAAGTGCTGAGCAGCAGTGTGAGGGGAGAGGAGACCCGGGGGGGGGGGGGGGGGGATACGCTCCATAGGCTTTCTCACTGACACATTAAAGTGAGTGGAAAGCTGTGAGGGCCTTTCTGTCTGTGCTGACAGACACACACACCCACCCACCCACACACTCACACTCACACACACACACACACACACACACACACACACACACACACACACACACGCACACACACACGTCTGGTCGGCTGCAGCTCTCTGACAGTCTGTCTGTGTGTGTGTTTTATGGAGCAGAACCTCCCAGCTTCGTTTTAGCTCCATTCCAACACCCAGCTCTGTTACACACACACACACACACACACACACACACACACACACACACACACACGTGTCCAAACCCAAAATTATACAAACACACTGGACATGTGAGCTCATACAGTGGTTTCACTCTGGCTGTAAAGATGCTGTACTTTAACATACCATCCTGAGCACAGTGTGTGTGTGTGTGTGTGTGTGTGTGTGTGTGTGTGTGTGTGTGTGCGTGTGTGTGTGTGGGTGTGTGGGTGTGTGGGTGTGTGGGTGTGTGTGTGTCTCCCCATCAATCCTATTCCCTCATTAAGGTAGGTCTGGACTCGAAAGGCTTGTGGTTGGATCACATTCATGCTCTCTCTCTCTCTCTCTCTCTCTCTCTCTCTCTCTCTCTCTCTCTCTCTCTCTCTCTCTCTCTCTCTCTCTCTCTCTCTCCCCCCTCCCTCCCCCTCCCTCCCTCCCCGAGCCCACAGCTATTCCCCTGGACCTGTGTTCTAAATAGTTCCTGGGCTGTGGTGACTGACAGGTTCTAATGGTGATAATGAATAATGAGAGGTGGGTTACTGGAGTGTGTGACGTACACCTGCCCCTTCACTCCACTCTTCCACCTCTGCTGGCCGACTGGCACCTCTGCCTCTACGGGGAGGCAGCCGTCGCGTTACCCGGTCACAACTTTTCACCATCCTGGTGCCCCGCTGGTGGAACGAGCTCCCCACTGCTGTCAGGACTGCAGAGTCACTCTACCCTATCTCCCGCCGTTGACTGAAGACCTCCATCTCTTCAGGCTGAAAGCTCTCTGTCCCCTCTACCCCCCAGTAGAGTATCTCTACTGTAAATAATAATAAAAAGCACTGTAGGATTTTTAACTGCCAATCAGGCTCGTTGATTTGATTTGATTTGATTTGATTAGGATCCCCATTAGCTTATGCAAAGCATCAGCTACTCTTCCTGGAGTCCACAAAGTTGTTAGGATCTTGAAACATCGGGGGCTTAGCTCACGTTTCGTTGATGAGACGGGATGGGACGGGGGGGTAGCTGGATTTTTGATTGACGGGTGGTAGCTTATGCTACAACTACGGATTATGCTAAATGCGATGGCGATGCGGTAGATGGCGACTTTTTTCAGTGGTCGTGTTCGTGGTGTCTTTACCCACCTGCATAACGTACCTGAACCCTGCCCCCCTCGCGCTCGCTCTCTCTCTCTCTATCTCTCAGCCTGTCCTCTCAGTCTGTCTGTCTCTCTGTCTGTCTGTCATCACACACACAAACTCACACACTTTCCCGTGTGAAAGGACAGTGTTCAGAGGTGTAACATTACAGGTACTTCCCAGCTCTCTCTCTCTCTCTCTCTCTCTCTCTCTCTCTCTCTCTCTCTCTCTCTCTCTCTCTCTCTCTCTCTCTCTCTCTCTCTCTCTTTCTCTTCCTGAACTGCAGAAGGGGAACTACCCTGACCTCGCTGGCTCGTTAACCTGCCACTCAGGGCCGTGTGACATGCTGTTGTTTCGGAAGTTATTTCTACAGTCGTCACAAAGGCAGATCTTTATCTCCTGTTTGACCTGTTGGAGCCACTAGGGGTGCTGTTCTGTTGAAGTGAGGCCAGGCGGGGCACAGGAGAAGTGTGTGTGTGGATGTTTGTGTGTGTGTGCGTGTGTTAGTGTGCGCGTGAATGTGCTTGTGTGTGTATGCCTGAGCAGAAGTGCCGTGGCCAGTAGCAGAGAGAGTGAGTGATGTGTCCCTGCTGTGTGATCCTGTGACTGTGGTGTGTGTGTGTTTGTGTGATCCTGTGGCTTGTGTATGTGTGGTACTGTGGAGTTTGTGTGTGGGGGGGTACTGTGTGTGTGTGTGTGTATGTATGTAAGGGGGTAGTGTGTGTGTGGGGGTGGGTAGTGTGTGTGTGTGTGTGTGGGTGGGTAGTGTGTGTGGGTGGTTAGTGTGTGTGTGTGTGTGTGTGTGTGTATGTGAGGGGGTAGTGTGTGTGTGTGTGTGTGTGTGCGCGCACTGCTGTGGCATGACACAAACACAGCGGTCGCTGGTCGTGACATCACACACACACACACTTCCTGTCCCTGCGTCCCTCTCCCCGTCCGCCAGGGTCACCCTACACATGCTCGCCCCGGCCGGCGACCCCCCCGTCCCGACTGTCAATCAACCTGGCAGTCATCCTGTCAGCGACCACAGCAGGACCCCCCCCCCCCCCCTCCTTCCTCTCCCGCGTTTTCTTACTCTCCTTTTTCTGTTTTCCCTTCCCCCCCTCCCTCATTTTTTTGTTTTCTTTCCCCTCTGTGTTGCTCTTCTCTCCTTTCTCTCCTCGCTCTCTCTCTCTATATTTCTCTCTCTCTCTCTCTCTATTTCTCTCTCTCTCTCTCTGCTCTCTCTCTCTCTCTCTATTTCTCTCTCTCTATATATATTTCTCTCTCTCTCTCTGTCTCCTCCCCTGCCCCTTTCCTCCTCTTCTTTCCTTTCATTCCATCCTCTCATTTCTCCACACATTTTGCTTTCTCTTCCTCTAATCTCTCTTTCAATTGCTTTCCTTCATGTCTCTTTCACCTCCATGGGTTCGGGCTGTCGTCACCACACACACACCCACACCTCACACACACACACGCACGCACACGCACACACACACACACACACACACACACACACACACACACACACTCTTCCATTAACACCTTGTCTATAGGGTCAGTGTGTTTCCCTGTAACAACCAGAGCTTCTGCAAGGCCCTGATGAAGAGAGACCACCTGACTCCAGTCACACTCACACACGCTCTACCTTGCTCTCTCTTTCTCTCGCTCTCTCACTCACTCACTCACTCACTCACTCTCCTCCTCTCCCTCTCCCTCTCTCCTCCAGTGTAGTGTAGCAGACATCTAGACTCAGGCCCAGCTGGTGGAGGTATCAGTGTGCTGCTCAACCCCCATGGTAGGCCGCAGGGCCTTAAATCAGAGCCTGGGCCTCGCCTGCTCCTCCCTCCCACAGACCCCGGGGCTCCACTGGGCTGTAAGGGGTAACCGTATACTCTACCTGTCTGGACGTTCTCACAACAGATGGGACCTGGGCCAACTCTTTGATTCCCTTACTCGTGCGTGTGTGTGTGTGTGTGTGTGTGTGTGTGTGTGTGTGTGTGTGTGTGTGTGTGTGTGTGTGTGAGGGAGAGAGAGAGATGTATCAGTTGACAGACAGCCAATGACTAGCAGATGCAGAGGGAGATTGGCTGCAGCCAGTGGATCTGGTGACACGTGTGTGTGTGTGTGTGTGTGTGTGTCAGTGTCAGGATTCAGAAACAGTCAAAGGGACGCGTGGACAGCCCATGTCTCACAGTATGTACTGGTGTGGAGGTTGTCAGTCTGACCAACCCTGTGTGACAGGAGGGGTTCACACCCGGGTCACCCACGTAGAACACATCTACCTTTAGACCAAGAGGCCTGCTGGCTGGCTGAGTGGCTGGCTGACTGACTGGCTGATTGGCTAGTAGACTGACTGGTTAACTGATTGACTAGCTGGCTGAATGAATGGCTGAATGATTGGCTGACTGACTGACTGGGTGAATGGCTGGTAGACTGATTGGCTGACTGGCTGGCTGGTGGAAACTACCTATAGCCACTCTCCCTCTCTTTACTCATATCTGGTCATGTTTGGACCTAGTCCAGTTTTCTACTGCCCCAGAAGTGTGAAGTTCTTTTAGATTCGCTTCATCATCTCTCCCTTCTTCTCCTCCTCCTCTCCTCCCCTCCCTCCTTTTCCTCTCTTCCCTCCTTCTCCTTCTCCTCTCCTCCCTCCCTCCTTCTCCTCTCCTCCCTTCTCCTCCTCTCCTACCTCCTCCTCCTTCTCCTCCCCCTCCTCTCCTCCCTCCCTCCTTCTCCTCTCCTCCATCCTTCTCCTCTCCTCCTCCTCCCCTCCTCCCTCCTCCTTCTCCTCTCCTCCCTCCTAATCTAAAACCTCTGTGGGAAATCTTTCAAGTGTTGCTGAAGCTGTCCAAGTCAAACATACTCAACCCCCCCCCTCTCTCTCTATCTCTCTCTCTCTGTCTCTCACTCTCGTTTGGGTGAGAAGGGGAGGGCAGGGCAGGGGAGGAGGATAGTTTGGGTGAGAGAGAGTGTGTGTGTGTGGGTGAGAAGGGAAGGGGGGAGGCTGGTCGTTTGGGAGTGTGTGTGTGTGTGTGTGTGTGTGTGTGTGTGTGTGTGTGTGTGGCGGTGTGTTCAAAAGGGGGGGCTAGAAGGGACACAGGGGCCGGGGTCCAGCCG
>NC_137674.1:103365678-103373178 GCF_963989245.1 Nansenia antarctica
ACACACACACACTCTGACCCAGTCTCTTAAGTGCCTAATAAGGGCTTCTTCAGTAGCGGTCAGCTAGTTGTCAGCCCATAGGCCTGTTATCACCCTAACCCTCGCCCCTCCCAGTGAGGTCAGCCCATAGGCCTGTTATCACCCTAACCCTAGCCCCTCCCAGTGAGGTCAGCCTATAGCCTCCCTGTAGGACCACAACACCAGCGGCGCCAGGCTGTTCATGATGCTGCTGCCAGAGACCTGCTCTCCTGGTCTCATACACACAGTGAGGCTCAGCCAGAACGTACACAGGGGAGGGCAACACTGGGACGCCTACTTCTGCTTTTCTCTTTAAAGACCCTCTCTCTCTCTCTCTCTCTCTCCTCTCTCTGGCTCTGGTTAATGATATATCTGTTGACAGTCTCTGTGTAATAATCAGGGTCGTCCCTCGAAAGATGGCTGGGAGCATCAAAGGCCTGGAGGAGCGCTCAGGCCTCACAGACACACACACACACACACACAGGCACGCCCGACACACACACACATGCACACACCATGGCTTGGCCCAGGGCATCTGGCTTTGTGTAGGAGTCAGAGGCGGAGAGAGGAAGGAAGAGAAAGGGTTGGGAGACGACAGGATCATAGCCAAGCCCAGCGAAACCCAACCAATAGAGAAACTAGGGGTTAAGAGTGGAGAAGGTCTGGTGCAGGATCAGCCGTGGGCAGAGGAAGGTCCAGATTCCTCTGGCTCCTCTGGTTCCTCTGATTCTTGAGGTTCTTCAAGTTCTCCGGGTTCCAGGTTCCACTGGTTCTTCAGGTTCCTCAGGTTCTCCAGGGGTTCCAGGTTTCCCTGCCCTGCCTCTCAGTGACTCCTCAGCTGTACAAACAGACCTGTGATGGTAGCATGGGGGGTGTAGGGGGGGGGATGTGGAGGAGGAGGAGAAGGATAATTGTAGAAGAGTGTTTCCTGGACCGGTGTTTATGTTCATGCAGCAGAAAGAGAGGAAAGCTCTCCAAACACACAGGCTGGAAACTGAGCAGGCCGGGCAGGCCAGGGAGGGATGTGGAAATCTGCTCAGGCAAATATTTGGTTCCTGCTAGAAATGTGATATCTGGTCTTCATTCCTCTGTTTACGCTTCTCTCCCGTTCCACCCTTCCACCCTCCCTACCTCCTTTCCTCTCTCTCATTCCCTCCTTCCCTCATTTACTCCCCCCCACCTCCTTTCCTCTCTCTCATTCCCTCCTTCCCTCACTTTATCCTCCTCCTCCTCTCCACCCTCCCGTCGTTCATCTGGATCCTCTCTTTCCTCTCTTCCCTCCCTCCTCTCATCGCTCCCTCCTTCCTTTCCTTCCCTCCTCCCTCTCTCTTCCTCCTCCTTCTCTCTCCCCCCCCTCCTCCCTCTCCCTTCCTCCCCCTCCTCCCTCTCTCTTCCTCCTCCCTCTCTCTCCCCCCCCTCCTCCCTCTCCCTTCCTCCCCCTCCTCCCTCTCTCTTCCTCCCTCTCTCTCCCCTCCTTCCTTTCCTCCCCTCCTCCCTCTCTCTTCCTCCCCCTCCTCCCTCTCTCTTCCTCCCCTCCCTCCAGACTTTGAGCAGGCGGACTTTAAGCGGGGCATCGTGTCTATGAGTGACCTGCGGGTGGGGGTGGTTCTGACGGGCCGGGTGGACAACGCGGCGCTGTTCGGGGCGTTCGTTGACATCGGCGTGGGTCGGTCCGGCCTCATCCACAAGAGGTACATCACCCCAGACAAGCTGCCGACGGACCAGAGGCGCCGCAGCCTGGCCCTGGGACCCGGGGAACGCGTGGAGGTCCGGGTTCTGAGCGTGGACCCGCAAAGAGGCCGCATTGGACTGGACCTCATACGGGTCCTCAAATAGTAGACCACTCTACCCAGCTCAGAGAGTAGACCGCTCCCAGCTCGGATAGTAGACCACACCCAGCTCAGATAGTAGACTACACCTCATACGGATGGCTCAGATAGTAGACTGCACCCAGCTCAGACAGTAGACTGCACCCAGCTCAGCCCATAGACTGCACCCTGCTCAGACAGTAGACTGCACCCAGCTCAGACAGTAGACTGCACCCAGCTCAGATAGTAGACTGCACCCAGCTCAGATAGTAGACTGCACCTCATACGGATGGCTCAGACAGTAGACTTCACCCAGCTCAGACAGTAGACTTCACCCAGCTCAGATAGTAGACTGCACCCAGCTCAGACAGTAGACTGCACCCAGCTCAGATAGTAGACTGCACCCAGCTCAGATAGTAGACTGCACCCAGCTCAGACAGTAGACTTCAGACAGTAGACTGCACCCAGCTCAGACAGTAGACTGCACCCAGCTCAGACAGTAGACTGCACCCAGCTCAGACAGTAGACTTCACCCAGCTCAGACAGTAGACTGCACCCAGCTCAGACAGTAGACTTCACCCAGCTCAGATAGTAGACTGCACCCAGCTCAGACAGTAGACTTCACCCAGCTCAGACAGTAGACTTCACCCAGCTCAGATAGTAGACTTCACCCAGCTCAGATAGTAGACTGCACCCAGCTCAGACAGTAGACTGCACCCAGCTCAGACAGTAGACTGCACCCAGCTCAGACAGTAGACTGCACCCAGCTCAGATAGTAGACTGCACCCAGCTCAGACAATAGACTGGATCTGTTGGTCCCTTAAACACTTGAGTGTGTGCTGGAATATAACCACACATAGACTGGTTGACTGAATGTGGAAGTATGGATCGTATGGAAGTGCTAAAGTTCAGTGATGAGATGACTTATGTTTTTTGTTTGTGTACTAGGGTTGGTCGGTATTACGGGATATACCGTAAACCGCTGTATTTGAAAACAGAAACAGTGTCAATACCAATACCGTCATAAAAAAGCAAAAATCTGCTGCTTAAATTTGGGGACGGTTTAACGGTATCAAGAAGTTGGAAACTGCCCAACTCTGTGTGTACTGTTGTGTAGGTTGTAGGACCAACTCCCACGTGCCTCTGTTTGTGTTACTCAGAGAGTATTTTGTTCTTTCTATCCCTTAAATGAATTCTAATAATGTTTTGAATGTTTGATAAGAAATGTATTGAAAAAAGAAAAGCGGAATTAAAAGAATCCATGTTCTTGTGTGTCTGTTTCTGCTTTTACACCGCAGGTCGAAGTGACACAATGCAGATGTTTTGCTCATGTGGCACAGATCGGATATGTGACATGTAGGTGTAAGCAGTAAAAAAGCACATTGAATCTGATCATCTCAAACCGGCCTCAATCAGATAGGAATCGGATATGTGTCATTTCGACTGCGCCAGGCAGGTCGCATATCGAGTAGGGTCCAGCTGCGCGCATCAAATCCATCACCCGGAAATGTGATGTACCATACGTCATCATACCGCGCCTGCATATTTGCATAGACTACGTCATCGCCTTACTACGGTGGAAACTACGGTGGAAACCATGAATCGCCTTACTACGGTGGAAACTACGGAAAAAACTAATATGTAGAGTACAGTCCTATCAATTGTTCGAAAAGGAGTAGGAAGAAGCCTGTCCTACCCCTGTTTATACTTAACAATTATGCTTACATTATATAATCCAATTAATTAATACATATATTTCAGTATCATCCGTTCTAATACTTTTTCATTAAAAATAATTTAAACCTTTTTTTAAATAGAGCAATAGAGCAATATTTCTGCTTTCCTTCATATTTTTGACATTAGGAACAAGTTATTAGTGTGATCACGATATCCGACCTCATGTACAATCCTCATAGCTTTTTTCTGTAGTGTAATCAATGGGTTTAAAGTGCTTTTATATTAATTTCCCCATATCTCCACACAGTAACTCAAATAGGGTAAGACAAGACAACAATATAGAGTATACAACATCCTCTGTTCCAGAATATGTTTTGCCCTGCACAATACTGCAATACTCCTTGATACTTTGGATCTAACGTATCTTATATGAGATTTCCAACAGAATTTACTGGGCTTAAAGTGCAGACTCTCAGCTTTAGGTTAAGGGTATTCACATCCAAATTGAAGGAAGGGTTTATGAATTATAGCTCTTATATATCAAAAAACCAAAAGTAATTAGACAATTTACTCAAAAGCTGTTTCATGGGCCAGTGTGGGCTATTTATTCCTTCATTATTTATTTATCAATTAAGCAGGTAAAAGGTCTGAGTTGATTCCAAGTGTGGCATTTGCATTTGGAGGCTGTTGCTGTATACGCACAACATGCAGTCAACAGAGCTCTCAATGCAACTGAAACAGGCCATCCTTAGGCTGTAAAAACAAAACAAAAATCCATCAGAGAGATAGTGGGAACATTAATACTGGCCAAATTAACTGTTTGGTACATTCTGAGAAAAAAAGAATGCACTGGTGAGTGTGATGACATGGACATGCATGGCTTCCAATGGCACTGGGTCACTAGTGTTTATTGATGATGTGAAGACAGAAGCAGACAGATGAATTCTGAAGTGTTTAGGGATATTCTGTCTGCTCAGATTCAGACAAATTCAGCAAAGTTGATTGGATGGTGCTTCACAATACAGATGGACAACGACCCAAAATATAGTGTGTAAGCTTTTTTTATAGTGTTTAGTTTTTTAAGGCAAAGAAGTGGAATATTCTGCAATGGCCAGAGTCAATCACCTGATCTCAACCCAATCAAGCATGCATTTCACTTGCTGAAGACAAAACTAAAGGCAGAAAGACAAACAAACAAACAACAACTGAAGACTGCTGCAGTAAAGGCCTGACAAAGCATCACAAAGGAGGAAACCCAATATTTGGTGATGTCCATGTGTTCCAGACTTCAGGCAGTCATTGCCTGCAAAGGATTCTCGACAAAGTATTAAAAATGAACATTTTACTTACTGTATGATTGTTAATTTGTCCAATTACTTTTGAGCTCCTGAAAATAGGGGACTGTGTATAAAAATGGTTGCAATTCCTAAATGTTTCATACAATATTTTTGTACAACTATTGAATTAAAGCTGAAAGTCTGCACTTCAATTACATCTTGATTGTTTCATTTCAAATCCTTTGTGGTGGCATACAGAGCCCAAATTATGGAAATTGTGTCACTGTCCAAATACTTCCAGACCTAACTGTATATAAATAAAAGAATGTCAATGACCCCAGGTGTGGGACTTTATTAGGTCAAACAGGTTTGAGGGGTCAGGCAAAGGACTTGGTGGAGTCAGGCAAGGGTCAGGCGATCATCGTTGTAATCCATGGAGCAGGGCAGGAACCGTGGTGCAAGGTGCTGGGCTGGAGGTGTCCATGGTGCTGAGTGCCCACTTATGAGCTAAATAAAACATTCTATTTCTGATGAGTCAACAGCACTAGGGCTCCTTCACAAAACCCTTACTGGAATCTTCATACACTCTGTGAATTAGTCTTTACTTTCTGATGAGTCAACAGCACTAACCCCATCCAGTGCGACATGTAGATAGCATATTTAGAATATGTAAAATGCAAACACCAGAAATGCAAGAAAGTTTTAGGTATACCAAATGGAATTAATAACAAGTGTTACGACCCTTCTGTCTAGAGTAAAATAAGGGCCTAGGGTAGAGTGCACAATGTACAGGTGTGTTGCAACACAAATGCCCCAAAAAGTGTACAAGGGATCAAATCAATTCAAGTTTTATTTGTATAGCGCATTTCTTACAAGATGCGACTCAATGCGCTTCACGTAATGACAGATGTTCAGTGTCCAGTGTAGTGTAGTGTTCAGTGTTGTGTCCAGTGTAGTGTAGTGTTCAGTGTTGTGTCCAGTGTCCAGTGTAGTGTTCAGTGTTGTGTCCAGTCCAGTGTAGTGTTCAGTGTTGTGTCCAGTGTCCAGTAGTGTTCAGTGTTGTGTAGTGTTCAGTGTTGTGTCCAGTGTAGTGTAGTGTTCAGTGTTGTGTCCAGTGTATTGTAGTGTTCAGTGTTGTGTCCAGTGTCCAGTGTAGTGTTCAGTGTTGTGTCCAGTGTCCAGTAGTGTTCAGTGTTGTGTCCAGTGTAGTTGAGCTGCATCTGAGCTGCATTTGCCATTGTATTTGTAATTATTATTATTATTATTATTATTATTATTATTATTATTATTCTTCTTCTTCTTCTTCTTCTTCTTCTTCTTCTTCTTCTTCTTATTATTATTATTATTATTATTATTATCAATTGCGTGTTCAAATTATTGTTCGTTAAATGTCCTATAAAATGTCGGCGTCGGCGTCCGATCCTTCAAAATCTCGCGGTTTCTCGCGGTTACTTACCGACGCGCTTACGATGACGTGGTCCAAAAATGGTACATCACATTTCCGGGTGATGGATTTGATGCGCGCAGCTGGATATACTTGGATATATCGCTCAATTCTGATTTGCACGTCATTGAAAATACGACGGTCTTCGCATTTTGATGACGTTTGACATGAGTTTCACTCACTTCAACAGTGAAGTGCTCTTTCTTCTCCGCCTTAAAATGTGCGCAATAATTTGCAGACCTCTAAACATACTTCGGAAAGCAATGGCTTTATATTATAATGTATATAAAAGGGATTATCATTTCTGTCTCGTTTGCGTCCATTGCAAGTCCCGGGTGTCTGTTAACTTTCATTTTCGATGTACGCATGCGGGTCGTTACAAATGTTACCGGTGTAAGCAGAGGTATCAGATTTGGGTCATTTGAAAAAGTAGGTGTAAGCAGGCGTTAAAAAAAATCGTTTAAAGGCACTACATTGGTACTAGGCATTACAACTTGCGGTGTAAATGCAGCCTAAGCATCGACCCAGGTGGGACTCAAACGCACAATCCCCTGCTCTGGAGGCTGGTGCCTCTGGGTAGCTGGTAACCCCTTATGATGCCAAAATGTCTGACATGCCAGAAAATAATCTGACAGGTGACACCAGATACCAGACAGGTCGGGAGCTCGGAACAGCCACCTTCTGAGCGTGTTTCACCTGCCCATGACCAACTGTACTCTCCCTCTGCTGGTGATCCAACTCATGACCTCCTGCTTCCCAAAGCAAGGCCTGGTTGTGGGGGTAAAGTACCTTCTGGGCCAGCCTGATCAAATCCCCTGGTCGTGAGGGTAGCTGCCTTCATCAGGGTTTCAGTCGTCGGATCAGCTTGCTGAGTCAGCTACGGCAGGGGAGTATCGTGTAGTGCATGACCAGCATCAGCATGAACCCTTTGCTAGTAACTGATACAACAATTGCCTTGATTTTACATACATGTCAATTATTCAACAGATGTTTTACAGTCAGTGCAAACATATGTTCATACGCTGGATGTGGGACCAGCTGGAATGTAACATAATTGATCTGAAAGGAAGCGTGCACAATTGAGTCACAATTCTTAAATTAAATTCAACCCAGGTGGGACTCGAACCCACAATCCCCAGCTCCGGAGGCTGGTGCCTTATCCATTAGGCCACTGGGTCTCTATTGATTCTATCATTATGATGTCAGTTATCCTAGCCCACCACCCCGCCTGCCTGCCGGCCTGACCAACTGTACTCTCCCTCTACTCGTGATCAAA
>NC_137674.1:103390335-103392835 GCF_963989245.1 Nansenia antarctica
AGAGAGAGAGAGAGAGAGAGAGGAAAGAGGAGAGAGACAGACAGAGAGAGAGAGAGAGAGAGAGAGAGAGAGAGAGAGAGAGAGAGGAGAGAGGAAAGAGGAGAGAGAGCGAGAGAAGAGGGAGAGAATACCGACCGATACCTGATACTTAACTTCCTTCCTGAAAGCAGCTCACCTCACCTTGCCCCAACACCACCAACACACCTCCGCTCTGACAAGCAAGGACAGAACACACACTCGCTGACGGGAGCGTTTCACTGCAGCGCGTCAAATAGAAACATTAAGAAAGCGTGAAGTTCGACGCTGTGCAGAATGACATGGTGTTTGTGTCAAACCTCCTAATGTGTGATAATGGGCTCTCGTTATGGGTCTGGACAGATGGCTGGAGGGCTGGAGGAGACACAGTTATGTGTGATGATGCGTAGAGGTCTGAACCACAGACCGGGAACTACACCCCTACTGTCGTTGTAGACAAAACACGTTGTAGAGAGAGTGTGTGTGTGAGAAGTCATATAGAAGAGTCATATAGAAGAGTCATATGGAAGAGTCATATGGAAGAGTTAGAGAGAAGGGTCAGATAGAAGAGTCAAATAGAAGTGTCAAATAGAAGAGTCATATAGAAGGGTTAGAGAGAAGTGTCATATAGAAGAGTTAGAGAGAAGTGTCATATAGAAGAGTCATATAGAAGTGTCATATAGAAGTGTCATATAGAAGGGTTAGAGAGAAGTGTCACATAGAAGTGTCATATAGAAGTGTCACATAGAAGGGTCATATAGAAGTGTCATATAGAAGTGTCATATAGAAGTGTCATATAGAAGGGTTAGAGAGAAGTGTCATATAGAAGAGTTAGAGAGAAGTGTCATATAGAAGAGTCATATAGAAGTGTCATAGAGAAGTGTCATATAGAAGTGTCATATAGAAGTGTCATATAGAAGTGTCATATAGAAGTGTCATATAGAAGGGTTAGAGAGAAGTGTCACATAGAAGTGTCATATAGAAGTGTCACATAGAAGTGTCATATAGAAGTGTCATATAGAAGTGTCATATAGAAGGGTCATATAGAAGGGTCATATAGAAGAGTTAGAGAGAAGTGTCATATGGAAGAGTTAGAGAGAAGTGTCATATGGAAGAGTTAGAGAGAAGTGTCATATAGAAGGGTCATATAGAAGGGTCATATAGAAGGGTTAGAGAGAAGTGTCATATAGAAGAGTTAGAGAGAAGTGTCATATAGAAGAGTCATATAGAAGTGTCATATAGAAGTGTCATATAGAAGGGTTAGAGAGAAGTGTCACATAGAAGTGTCATATAGAAGTGTCACATAGAAGGGTCATATAGAAGTGTCATATAGAAGTGTCATATAGAAGTGTCATATAGAAGGGTTAGAGAGAAGTGTCATATAGAAGAGTTAGAGAGAAGTGTCATATAGAAGAGTCATATAGAAGTGTCATAGAGAAGTGTCATATAGAAGTGTCATATAGAAGTGTCATATAGAAGTGTCATATAGAAGTGTCATATAGAAGGGTTAGAGAGAAGTGTCACATAGAAGTGTCATATAGAAGTGTCACATAGAAGTGTCATATAGAAGTGTCATATAGAAGTGTCATATAGAAGGGTCATATAGAAGGGTCATATAGAAGAGTTAGAGAGAAGTGTCATATGGAAGGGTCATATAGAAGAGTTAGAGAGAAGTGTCATATAGAAGAGTCATATAGAAGTGTCATAGAGAAGTGTCATATAGAAGTGTCATATAGAAGTGTCATATAGAAGTGTCATATAGAAGTGTCATATAGAAGGGTTAGAGAGAAGTGTCACATAGAAGTGTCATATAGAAGTGTCACATAGAAGTGTCATATAGAAGGGTCATATAGAAGAGTTAGAGAGAAGTGTCATATAGAAGGGTCATATAGAAGAGTTAGAGAGAAGTGTCATATGGAAGGGTCATATAGAAGTGTCATATAGAAGAGTTAGAGAGAAGTGTCATATAGAAGAGTTAGAGAGAAGTGTCATATAGAAGAGTTAGAGAGAAGTGTCATATAGAAGAGTTAGAGAGAAGTGTCATATAGAAGAGTTAGAGAGAAGTGTCATATAGAAGTGTCATATAGAAGTGTCATATAGAAGAGTTAGAGAGAAGTGTCATATAGAAGAGTTAGAGAGAAGGGTCATATAGAAGAGTTAGAGAGAAGTGTCATATAGAAGAGTTAGAGAGAAGGGTCATATAGAAGAGTTAGAGAGAAGTGTCATATAGAAGAGTTAGAGAGAAGTGTCATATAGAAGTGTCATATAGAAGAGTTAGAGAGAAGTGTCATATGAATGAATGAATGGTCTTTATTGTCATTGCTATAGTACAGGTACCAAACAACGACATTTGGGAGGGGTGGCTCCCCTGGTGCTAGGAAAGAAAAAAAAAGAAAAAGAAAAGAAGGGAAAGGAGCTGGTTTACATAAATAAAGGCTATGTACACTATCCACTATACTATACTGTACAGATAAAACTGTGCGCT
>NC_137674.1:103397835-103400335 GCF_963989245.1 Nansenia antarctica
GGTTATTGTCCATCCTTCAATGTTTTACCTTGGGTGGGTAGGTAAGTAACTACGGGTAACTAGGTATATTGGTAGGTAAGTATAGATAAGTAACTAACCCATGTCAGACATTTTGGTCTTGACTGAAGCTCCAGTCTTACAATGTCTTCCAGAGACACAAAGGAGCCCTTCAGAGGAGAAGAACATAATGCCACGTCTCTCTTCCAGTTGAGTCATGTAACAACCATGTCAGCACAGAGAAGACCCTGTGGCCTAATGGATAAGGCATCAGCCTCCGAAGCTGGGGATTGTGGGTTCGAGTCCCACCTGGGTCGACTTTAATTTGGAAGTGATCTAAATTAACTGCCAGACATCATTGTGAAATACACTCTCTTTACTGTAAATTAACTGCCATAATACTATGCTTTCACAGACACAGAGAGACTGACCAGAGATTCCTGTATGTCACATGACCCAGTGGCCTAATGGATAAGGCATCAGCCTCCGCAGATGGGGATTGTGGGTTTGAGTCCCACCTGGGTCGACTTTAATTTGGGAGTGGTCTGTGTTGCTCACATGCGAAGGTTAAATTCCCACCAGGACTGAGTGTTTAAAAATACACCACACACTCCTCTCAGCTAAAGCCTCAAAGTCAAAATCATTGTGAAATACACTCTCTGTACTGTGAAATAACTGCAATATACTATGCTTTCACAGACACAGAGAAAGTGACCAGAGATACATACGTGTCACATGACCCAGTGGCCTAATGGAGAAGGCATCCGCCTCCGGAGCTGGGGAGTGTGGGTTTGAGTGCCACCTGGGTCGACTTTAATTTCATCCCATATGATTCATACTGCTCCATTCTTACTTTCAGATAATGTCATATGTAGTATTCTACACTTTCAGACAGAGATCCCTGCCACACTAGCAGAAGAGAGGGAGACTGTGATATGATGAGGGGGAGGTGCTAACACAACTAACGACTTGACCCAGTGGCCTAATGGAGAAGGCATCAGCCTCCGATTCTGGGGATTGTGGTTTCGAGTCCCACCTGGGTCGACTTTAATTTGGAAGTGGTCTGTGTTGCTCACATGCGAAGGTTCAATTCCCACCAGGACTGAGTGTTAAAACATGTCATATATAGTGTTCTACACTTTCAAACAGAGAGATACACACCACAGTATCAGAAGAGAGGGAGACTGTGATGAGGGGAGGTGCTAACACAACTAACTACTTGACCCAGTGGCCTAATGGATAAGGCATCAGCCTCCGAAGCTGGGAATTGTGGGTTCGAGTCCCACCTGGGTCGACTTTAATTTGAAAGTGCTCTAAATTAACTGCCAGACATCATTGTGAAATACACTCTCTTTACTGTACATTAACTTGCATATACTATGCTTTCACAGACACAGAGAGACTGACCAGAGATAGGTGTATGTCACATCACCCTGTGGCCTAATGGATAAGGCATCAGCCTCCGATTCTGGGGATTGTGGGTTCGAGTCCCACCTGGGTCAACTTTAATTTGGAAGTGGTCTGTATTACACACATGCAAAGGTTCAATTCCCACCAGGACTGAGTGTTTAAACAGACACCACACACCCCTCTCAGCTGAATCAGGTGCAAGCTAAAGTCCCATCATTGTGAAATACACTTTCTGTACTGTAAATTAACTGCCACATACTATGCTTTCACAGACACAGAGAGACTGACCAGAGATACATGCATGTCACATGACCCAGTGGCCTAATGGATAAGGCATCAGCCTCCGAAGCTGGGGATAGTGGGATCGAGTCCCACCTCGGTCGTCTTTAATTTCATCCCATATGATTCTTACTGCTGCATTCTTACTTTCAGATATGTCATATGTAGTATTCTACACTTTCAGACAGAGAACCCTGCCACACTAGCAGAAGAGAGGAAGACTGTGATGAGGGGAGGTGCTAACACAACTAACGACTTGACCCAGTGGCCTAATGGAGAAGGCACCAGCCTCCGGAGCTGGGGATTGTGGGTTCGAGTCCCACCTGGGTCGACTTTAATTTGGAAGTGGTCTGTGTTGCACACATGCAAAGGTTCAATTCCCACCAGGACTGAGTGTTAAAACATGTCATATATAGTGTTCTACACTTTCAAACAGAGAGATACACACCACAGTATCAGAAGAGAGGGAGGCTGTGATGAGGGGAGGTGCTATCATAATCGAAGACATGACCCAGTGGCCTAATGGATAAGGCATCAGCCTCCGAAGCTGGGGATTGTGGGTTCGAGTCCCACCTGGGTCGACTTCAATTTGAAAGTGCTCTAAATTAACTGCCAGACATCATTGAAATACACTCTCTTTACTGTAAATTAACTGGCATATACTATGCTTTCACAGACACAGAGAGACTGAGAAAGTGTTCTGTATTACACACATGCAAAGGTTCAATTCCCACCAGGACTGAGTGTTTAAACAGACACCACACACCCCTCTCAGCTGAATCAGGTGCAAGTTAAAGTCACATCATTGTGAAAT
>NC_137674.1:103410335-103417835 GCF_963989245.1 Nansenia antarctica
GGAGGGATAGAGGTGGAGGTGGAGAAATTGAAGGGGTGCAGGATACAGGAGTGTGGTGGGGAGGTGGGCCGGGGGTGGGAGCAGGCGGGAGGTACAAGTTTGTTTGGCTCCTGAACAGTGAAAAGAAATGACCAATTCTGTTTTCTTTTTCTGTTCCTTTTTTCTTTTTTTCCTTTCCTCTCTCTCTCTCTCTCTCTCTCTCTCACTTTCTTTCTCAGTGTTAAAAATTCCACGCTGGAAACTCTGAGCTAAATTCGAAAACATGAAAAGGAAATGGTTTTGAATATGAAACCTTCGAACAACTGCATATTTCCATAGGTTTCCATGAGGCTGGCTGCAGCTGGTACCGTACCCCTGTCAGTGCCAGCTTCTCTGCTGTATAACGCCCATATTTGGTATGGTTCCAGTCTCTCAGTCGATGGACAAGGCCTGTGTAACACCAGCCAATGTAAACCTCCCCCTGAGAACATCTACTGTGGCATACGATGCTTTTCAGCTTCAGCCAATGGGCAAGACTCTACCTTGTACTACTCAATGAGAACGGTAACTAACCTATAGGTCACATGATCCATCTCACATCACATGACCAGTAACTAACCTATAGGCCTCATATCACATGACCAGTAAATAACCTATAGCAGGGGTATTCAATTACAAATTCAGTTGGGCCAGAATTGAAAACCAAGAAATTTAGCTGGGCCAGACATTTTCAGCGGCCAGTAGCCTAGGCACCAGGTAATGACACATTTCAAACCAACACAAATGAATGTAGGCCTAATGAAATACAAGCAGTTTATTTATAGTTTTCCTTTTAAATTAGGTAACATCTGACACGGGAACGTCAAAAAGACTTGACTGAACACAATAAAAAAGCTGTAATTGAACAGAACCTAATAGCAATACTTTTTTCACTTTTTAGGTAAAACAACAACATTTTGGTCTCAACTGACCCATGCACATCTCAAAGTGCATAAAAAAGTGTGCAGTAGTATACCAATAAAAAAAAATTCCTTTTGTAAAATAAAAATGTTGGTCATAGCTGACCCAGGCACAACGTGCTTTTAACTGAATGAAAATACACCTTGAGTGCACAATTAAACAAGTTACAGTTACAGTTAAACAATAAAATGGAATCTAATCTAATCTAATCTTACCCTGCTGACTTTCTTAGTGTGAGAAGTGACATGTTTTATTCTGAACAAGAGCAGTGACATTTGGCTCATAAGATGTCAATGCAATCCCAAGGCATTGGTGAAGAGTACTGTCAGTCAGGGAACAACAGGAGCTGCTTTTTATTGTGTTCATGTGTGAAAAGCTTGATTCACAGGTGTATGTTGATCCAAACATACTGAGCACATGGATTGCTACTTTCTTAACGTTAGGGAACTGGTGCACGTTGACATCACTCCAAAACATCGCAGGTCCATTAGTGCGAAGCTCCTGTGCCATGGTTACGGATGACTGCATGTCAACAAGGTCGAGTATGAATTTCCCCTCGTCGATAAGTCCCCTTCTATTGCAGCAGTGAACGGGTCTCTGGCAAAGCCCATCACCTCTGCGGGCAGAGCAAGTCCATCCAGTCGACCAGCAAAGTTCTCTTTCAACCTCGCAATGAAAACAGTCATCACATCTGTGATTTGTGCCGGGGATGAGACGCATTTGCGGAGCGTCGGAATATGCAGCATTCTGCCGGTGCACAAGTCGGCCGCGAAAAGGTCCAGTTTGACTTGGAACGCGCGTCTGTTCCACAAGATAAATCAGTTTTGTCTCTGCCTTGTTGTAGCCCCACATTTAGGTCATTCAGGTTTGAATATGTCGCTCAGAAAGCAGACATCAGCCATGAAGTTGTCGTCCAGTATGCGATTCAAGTGTGTTTCTGCCTTCGTTTGCTTGCTGCTGCGGAGGAAAGTTGTAATCTCCTCTCTGAAATCACAGAAACGCTCCAGTGCCTTGCCTTTGGACAGCCACCTGACGTCGTTATGCAAAAGCAGCTCGTGGTGCTCAGCAGACATTTCTGACAGCAACTTGCGGAATAAGTTAATAATAATAATAATGTTGGAGGCTCGAAGTGGAGCGAATAAAATTAATTGTAGCCATTATCCATTGTTGTTTTAAGCTCCCCGCTTAGTTTGTTTAGAGTGTTATATTCAAGTTCTGTAGGCTACTATTGTAGACATTTCTGCATGAATTTCTGAACACTCGAAATACGTTTTTCTCTGCTTTTATGGCTGGGCCAATCGGGGGTCGCGTCTGGGCCGCATGCGGCCCCCGGGCCGCTAATTGAATAGGCCTGACCTATAGGCCTCATATCACATGACCAGTAAATAACCTATAGGCCTCATATCACATGACCAGTAAATAACCTATAGGCCTCACATCACATGACCAGTAACACATATCACATGACCAGCATCAACCTGCTTCAGAATAACCTCAGTAGAGATCCTCTTGGATCATACTGCATGTATGTTCTGATGTATTCTATTATATTCTAGCCTATTCTGTTCAGTTCTATTCTGACCTGCTATTGCAGTAGATGTGTGTTTGTGTGTGTGTTTGCTTACCAACTGCTGACTCATCTGGGCCAGAATACCCAGAATACCCCTGGCCCAGTGATCGTTGCCATATCTGGGAGGTCACTATGCCTCCTGACATCCTTGGTATGGGGCTTGCATCATCCCCCCCCCCCCCCCCCTCACACACACACACACACACACACACACACACACACCCCTGGCAGACCTTCTAACATCATGATGTGACATTTCTGCAGGTCCAGTATGTGTGTGTGTGTGTGTGTGTGTGTGCGTGTGCGTGTGTGTGTGTGTGTGTGTATGTGTATGTGTACGTGCGTCCAAGTGCCTCCGTGTGTGTGTGTGCGCGTGTGTGTACTTGCGTCCCTGTACTCTCGTGCGCGAGTGTGTGTCTGTACGTGCATGGGCGCCTGTGTGTGTGTGTGTGTGTGTGTGAGTGTGTGTGTGTGTGCTGCGTCTTCTGAGGGTCCAGGAATAGCGCGGGGTGCTTCCCTCTCTCTGGCACCAGGCGATGGGATCACTACGCGTTAGCGCCTCGTAATTAGCATTCTTCTGGACATATTAGCGCCAGTCTACGGTAGCTGCGACGCTCTCGTTACGACAGGGAACCTGACACCCAGTCAGCCCCCCCCCTCCCCCGCCCCCCCCAGAATGCAATTTTTACAGATGGCTTCTCAAGAACAAGCCTTGTATAAAAATATCCTTCTGGCATCCCTGTTCTGCTCTCTCATTGGTGCAGACGAGGCCCATGTCACTGGGCCTGGCCAATGAGAGGGTGCGGGGCGCATTAGTGTCGTGTTACCTGCATAGCTGGGTGTGTGTGTGTGGGGGGTGGGGGTGGTCGGGGGGAGGGGGTGGGGTGGTGGGGTGTCTATCAGCAGTGAAAGTATCAGTGAGAGAAGGTCAGGGTCCTGAGTAAACACCCCCGTCGCCTGGATCACAGAACAGCCTGTTAAACATGTGGACAGAGCACGTGGCGCATTAATAAACACACACACACACACACACACACACATAGGGACGCACAAACATACACACACACACACACAGGGACGCACAAACATACACACACACACACACACACACGCACACACACACACATACACACAGACACACACACACATGAACGTAAACACACACACACATGTACGTATGTACAAACACACACACTTATACATGTATAAACACAGACGCACATACACATATGCTTAGCACACACTCTTAGCACACACCCACACACACACGCACACACACACACACGCGCACACAACCAAGCACCGTTTCACATGGCCAGGGGTCTGTCTGTCTCAATGATGAAATCTCTTGAGCAGAAATCAAGACTCACTTCTAGCACAATTCATGTAAATTTAAATGGAGTGGAACCGAAATGAGTGGCGCTGGTTGAGCCAGAGGTGATAAAGTGCATATTTGCCCAGTGCTGTAATATGCTCTATTTCACCATGAAACTCTCGCCCCAATAAAGAGCTTAGCATCAGAGCTCTCAGAGCACTCAGAACACAATGGAGCGACCACATGTGGAATTGGACCCAAACCAGCGCTGGACACTGTCCTCCACGCTGGGAGGAACGTTAATAACACAGCCCAGAGAGGGAGAGAGGGAGAGTTAGAGAGGGATAGAGAGAGAGAGAGAGTTAGAGAGGGATAGAGAGAGAGAGAGTTAGAGAGGGATAGAGAGAGAGAGAGTTAGAGAGGGAGAGAGAGAGGGGGAGAGAGAGGGGAGAGAGAGTTAGAGAGAGAGAGAGAGAGAGGGAGAGTTAGAGAGGGATAGAGAGGGAGAGAGAGAGAGAGAGTTAGAGAGGGAGAGAGAGGGAGAGAGAGGGATAGAGAGAAAGAGAGAGAGAGAGTTAGAGAGAGAGAGGGATAGAGAGAGAGAGTGAAAGTTAGAGAGAGAGAGAGAGTTAGAGAGAGAGTGAAAGTTAGAGAGAGAGAGTGAAAGTTAGAGAGAGAGAGAGAAAGTTAGAGAGGGATAGAGAGAGAGAGAGAGTTAGAGAGAGAGTGAAAGTTAGAGAGAGAGAGAGTGAAAGTTAGAGAGAGAGAGAAAGTTAGAGAGAGAGAGAGAGAGAGAGAGAGAGAGAGAGAGAGAGAGAGAGTGAGAGAGGCTATAAGTGGGATTGGACTCGCACCAGTGCCTCCAAGCTGGGAGAGATATTAACAACCCAGCCCAATGTTTCTGTCAGAAGAAGAGAGAGAGAGAGAGAGAGACAGAGAGAGAGAGAGAGGGTGAGAGAGAAAGAGAAAGAGAGAGAGAGGCGTTGGATCTCTGTACAGTTTTATTCCACAATACTCTAATAAAAGCCTTTTAATTGGACCCCTGGGCTGTCTTGGTTAAGCTGATACTGAACAACAGAACTGTCAATATCAGTATCAGGTGGGGGTGGTGATGGGTGGTGCTGGTGGTGGTGGTGGAGGTGGTGGAGGTGGTGGTGGTGGTGGTGGTGATGGTGGTGGTGGGGGTGGGGGTGGTGGGGGTGGTGGAGGTGGTGGTGTGGTGGTGGTGGAGGCGGGAGATTTTGATTGGGTAATTCACTGTGACATCGCTGCTCTCTAGAGCTGTGGGCTGGAGAGCCGTGGTAATATGGGACCGATGTACGGACGTTTAAATCCTAATTGGTACACTCTACTTCCAAGTGGCGCAGATTTACCGCCTCCATGACCTATATTATCCACCGTAAATCACTCACGACTTCTCTGCAATTTACGATTGTACCGCTTCAGATTTCCTTTCGTCCCCCGTGTCCCTCCCCCCCACCTCCCTGTACCCACCCCAAGCCCATGTCCCCACCCTCCCTGTGCCCCCATCCCCCCCCCACACACATACACACACACTCACACACACTTCTCTATGCCTCAGAGGGTTGCGATAGTTGACCAGTTAAACATGTCAACATGAATTAAGTGAGATGGGCCGGCCTGGACCACTGCTGCCTGAGTGGAACACCGGGAGAGAGGTAGCTATGTGTGTGTGTGTGTGTGTGTGTGTGTGTGTATGTGTGTGTGTGTGTGTGTGTGTGTGTGTGTATGTGTGTGTGTGTGTGAGTGTGTGTGTGTGTGTGTGTGTGTGTGTGTGTGTGCGTGTGTATGTGTGAAGTGGATGTCGTGAGGATGAGTTATGATGATGATGATGATGGTTGGGCCGATAACTGGAAGGTTGCTGGTTCAAGTCCTGGTCTGGGTGACATGGCGGTAGATAGTATATGGACCACCTCCCCAGGCCAGGCCTGTCTGAGGGCTGTAGGAGGGCTGATGGGAGATGGAGTCTAGATGGAGTGTGTTTTGCTGAATTAGGATATGTAACACTGGTCTGATGGTGAATAGCGGTACGACTACACATACGCCAAACCTCTAATTCCGGGGAGGGAAGGGAAAATGTTATGGGCTTTACATGAAGTCAGGCAGCATTAGAAAGTGTGATGAAGAGAGAGAAGAGGGGGAGAGGAGAGGAAAGGAGAGGGGAGAGGAGAGGAGAGGATGACACGCGACATTTTTCGTGAAGCGCTCCATCCAAATAAAAGACAGAGGACAGGAGAGGAGAGGAGAGGAGAGGAGAGGAGAGGAAGAGATGCACGCACACACATCCCCACATCCCCCCCCACACACACACACACACTCCTCTTCCGCTCCACCCTCCTCCCAGCGAGTCAGTCAGACAGCGTTGCATGGCCGGCGGAGCATGACTATATACAAACTCTCAGACGACCCTGAGGCAGGGGTCAGGGGTCGCCGTACCATTTCCCCTCCGTGTCTTTAAAATCCACAGATGACAATTACGGCCAATTTGATTAACTGAGCGGGCGGTGCAGATATCGGGGGCTCTCTATGAAGGGGCCAGCGTCTCCGGTTTCACTAGCTGTCATTTATACGCGCAGGGGAAGGCTGGGGGAGTCCCTTTATTGGTCGACACCAGACTTCAAACACATCTACTCTGGCTCGACCCGTACACTTTTTACTACCGTACCAGGAACGACAGAGAGAGAGAGAGAGAGATTGGAAGAGAAAGGGACACAGAGAGAGAGAGAGAAAGAGAGAGAGCGAGTGGAAGAGAAAGGGGGACAGAGAGAGAGAGAGAGAGAGAAAGAGAAAGAGAGAGAGAGACAGTGGGACATACAGTACGTATCTGTTGCTTTAACGAGTGGTAGGGAGAGTCGTTTTTGGGCCCTTTGGTAAATTGAGGGAGTGGCTGCTATCAAGTTCTGTCTGATCCCCCATAGACGCCCCCCCCATACCAGTCCATATAGCCCTTACCAACCCATACCAGGGGAGGCTGGTGGAGGTAGAAATCGGAGGACGGGCTCATTCATGAATGATGCATGGAACGGAATGAGGAACGGTATCAAGCACACTCACATGTCCCGTTCCATGCATTACAATGGGTCAGGCCCGTCCTCCGATTTCTACTTCCACCAGCCTCCCCGGGCCCAGACCCTTACGCTAGTCTACACACAACAAAGGCTGTCCCTGTAGGTCTCCTTCCTCTCCGTCACGATTCAATTGGGTCCAGTTGTTTTTACAAGCGCTGTGTAAACCTACTGGTTTATTGAGACAGGTTCCACCCCACCCCCCCCTCACACCCCCCCCCCCCCATCGACAAGCCTCAAATATAAATAGCTCTCTTCATTAAATCAGTTGTATTCTTAATTGAACTCAAATAAAGAATACCTTATGTGGGCCAATTGGTCCGAATACAGAGAGAAAACTCTTTGTCTGGTATAAAAGACACATTATTTTCAGCCAGAGGCTTGTGTGTGTGTGTAAAGTGTGTGTGTGTGTTTGTGTATAAAGTGTATGTGTGTGTGTGAGAGAATGTGCGTGTGTGTGTGTGTGTGTGTGTACGTGCATACTTGTGTGTGTGTGTGTGTGTGTGTGTGTGTGTGTGTGTGTGTGTTTGTGTATAAAGTGTATGTGTGTGTGTAAGAGAATGTTCGTGCGTGTGTGTGCGTGCATACGT
>NC_137674.1:103422835-103432835 GCF_963989245.1 Nansenia antarctica
ACACACACCCTACTGTACAGCCTAGCTATTAAACACACACACGCATGCACACACGCACGCACACGCACACACGCACGCACGCACACACGCACGCACACACACACACACACACTTGTACTTGTACACCCTAAACACTTCTACCTGGCTTCACACAAATTAAAATGAGGAGAGTGTAGAACCTTTAGAACATAATAGCTCAGAACCAACCAGAACCAACCAGAACCAAACTAGAACCAACATAGAACCGGCCTAGAACCTTTGGAACATATAGCTCAGAACTAACCTAGAACCAACCTAGAACCTACCTAGAAGTGGCCTAGAACACTAGAACATAACAGTATATACTGTCTGTCGCTTGAATCTTAAAACAACTTCTTAATCACGTATGACGTTTTAAAACTTTAGCCCACTAGACTGTGGCACTGTGCTGTATCTATACAGTATATCTAAACACGATATTAGCCTTTTTTCCAACAGAGTATCATGGGTCGTGACACTGTACCCTTCAGTAGGAGAGCTGTGACTGGACACCCTACACCCACGTGTCAGGTAGCAGATACACACACTACTACACTGTAGGGGAGACACTCTATACCCCCGTATAGGGTTACAGAGGGAGTGACACAACACACACACATATACACACACACACACACACACATACACACACACACACTCATGCATGTGCGCACACACACAAACACACACACACACACACACACTCTCCGATATTAAATCACTGACACACACTGTTCTCTTCAGTGTCCCACTGAGCAGATTGAACAGATACTCATCTGGCCCTCTGTCAATCACACTAATCCACAGTCTCACTGTGCATTCACATATGTGTATAGTAATATACATTCTTTAGATGCCAATGTGTGTGTGTGTGTGTGTGTGTGTGTGTGTGTGTTTGAGTGAGTGTGTGTGTGCGTGTGTGTGTGCGTGTTTGAGTGTGTGTGTGTGTGTGTGTGTGTGTGTGTGTGTGCGTTTGAGTGAGTGTGTGTGTGTGTGTGTGTGTGTGTGTGAGTGTTTGTGTGTGTGTGTGTGTGTGTGTGTAAGTGTGTAAGTGTTTGAGTGAGTGTGTGTGTGTGTGTGTGGCCCTCAGCAGGCTCAGAGCAACCCTGTAGAAACCCTGTGTCCTGTCATTGTGAGTGTGTCCAGGGTAATGAATGAGTGTTGCCTGTCTTCCTATCTGTGTGTAGTCAGCCAGCTGGAAGGGCAGACTGAGACCCCTAGACCCAGGGAGAGACCCCTAGACCCAGGGAGGGGACCCCTAGACCCAGGGAGGGGACCCCTAGACAACAGAAGAGACCCCTGGACTCAGAGAGCAAACCCTATACACAAAAAGAGATCAGTAGACCCAGTAGGGGACCCCTAGACCCAGACCCAGACAGGGACCTCTACAACGGAAGAGACCCCTGGACTCAGAGAGTGAACCCTATACCCAAAGAGAGACCCCTAGACTCAGGGAGGGACCCCTAGACCCAGGGAGGGACCCCTAGACCCAGGAAGAGACCCCTAGACTCAGGGAGGGACCCCTAGACCCAGGAAGAGACCCCTAGACCCAGGAAGAGACCCCTAGACTCAGGGAGGGACCCCTAGACCCAGGAAGAGACCCCTAGACCCAGGAAGAGACCCCTAGACCCAGGAAGAGACCCCTAGACTCAGGAAGAGACCCCTAGACCCAGGAAGAGACCCCTAGACCCAGGGAGAGGCCCCTAAATGCAGGGAGAGACCCCTAGACAACAGAAGAGACCCCTGGACTCAGAGAGCGAACCCTATACCCAAAGAGAGACCCCTAGACCCAGGGAGAGACCCCTAGACCCAGGGAGGGACCCCTAGACCTAGACCCAGACCCAGGGAGGGACTCCTAGACCCAAGGAGGGACCCCTAGACCCTGTAGGGGACCCCTAGACGCAAGAGGGGACCCCTAGACACAGGGAGGGACCCCTAGACCGAGGGAGGGACCCCTAGACCGAGGGAGGGACCCCTAGACCCAGGAGGGATGCCTAGACCAAGGAAGAGACCCCTGGAGACCTGGACCAAGACCTAGACAGGGATCCCTAGACCCCCAGACTACCGATAGGACCACTGGCACCGTACCAGACAACGCTGAATACAGTGGGCAGCAGTTCAACACATTTCTTCCGGATCATATCCATCACATGTGTGAAATTGTGTGAACATGTGTTGTCGTCTTGGGCCTGATCTCCCTCCTGTCACAGTGACTGATGCTCTGCCTCCGCAATATCATTGTTCCTGTAAATATCAAGATGGTTGTTTTTGATATATTACTCAGTCCTGCTATATTTCAAAACGTTTCTTTCATATTTCATGTATGGAAAAATACATTGATTATTTAGATTATACATGTAATTGTAACTCACTACAGTATTTATGAAGTTTGTGTTGTCCGGCAACACTTTCTTTCTTTTCTTTAGAAAAAGTGAAAACGTTCATATTTGATAAAAAAACGATTTTGTATAGTTCATAAAGAGAAGTAAAGTTGATCAGATTCATTTGTTGCTAAAAACGAACTATTTACAACTGTTAACAATGTATATAAATATTTTAGTTAATATTTGATGTAGTGACATCACTTCCTGTTTACCGCAAATCTACTTCCGGTTTGGGAGATCGTTCTTTGCCAGAGAGAGACTGAGACGTTATGTTTGTTCTCCATTCATCATTCAACATCCATGTTCAGATTTACACAAAGCAATGTTGTAAGTACGAAATATCAAGTGTTGGATTGGTAGCTTTATATATTAGTCATCATTTGTTGGGAATATTATGTTTTTAGTTATTATTTTGTAGCTAGATTGTTAGGCCAAAAAACGGACTTTCTAGCTAACCACTGTTGAAACATGTTTTGTGCTGTTTGTCTTTTTTTTTTTTTTTTTTACCAGTTCAATATACCTGATTTGAAAAGCCACCCTACGCCTCTTTCTTTGATGGACTTTATTGACAAGGTTTAGCTTTGTTGTTAGAGAGAGAACATCACAGTAAAAAAACAGACTTTCACCATCTGATTTGGATAAGATGTCATCCCACGGAAGCAAGAGGTCGGTGGGGAGCAAAGATACAGCGTCCTCCGGAAGTGTGGCCCGGGCCCGGGCCAAAGCAGAGGCGTTAAAGGTGAGAGCTGCATACGCAGCCCAGGAAGCAAAATTAAAAATGGAAAAGGCCGTAATAAAGTTACAAACTCCGTTGGAAACTACTAGACTTGATACCGAGTTGGAAGTGCTTACATCCCAAAGAGAAGCAGAGGTAGCCATGGTGGAAGCACAAACCTTGGAAAATGCACAATCAATGTTAATAACGTCTGAAGTCAGGGAAGAAAAATCGGAAAAATCTGTATCTGAGAGGACAAAAATGGAACGCACACATAGCTATGTTCAAGATCAAATCGAGCTAAGGAGTACTTCTCCCTCACAACACTCATTGGCACAGCCTGTCGTTCACTCACTTGATAACAGATCACTCGACAGCTTTGTGACAGGGACATTACCAGGTAACCTACCTGTGGGACGCGTCACACAACAGTCTCAGCTCAACTACAATAAGCCAAATCCTGAGACACAAAACATACCTGTCAACCCTCCCGTTTTTCCCGGGATTCTCCCGTATTTTACCTTTCTTTCCCGCTGTGCTCCCATTTAAATATTTTCCCGTAAATCTCCCGTATTTTTAACCTATAATACAATATAATTTAACACTTAATTGTTAGACGTTGGCGCATGCGCACAATCATTATATCCATGTCAGAGTTGACTTGTCTCCTCTCGTTTCTTGGTCTGCGTTCGTAATTTTGCTCTGAGAGTGCCGGAACGCACACTAGGTGCAACGTCATAAAGGGACCAAGTAATTTGATTGGATAAGAGGCATTCCATGAGTGGTGATCAGATTTCCAGAGCGTTTTTTACGAACACAGCCTCGATTATCGCTGTTTTGAAATGATCGCTGGTAGCTTTGCGCCACTCTTTTCCCATTGACATCATGGTGTCAAGTAATGTATGAATAAATGTGCTGAATTTAGATGCCCTTTTGTGTTTTCATGCAGGGATGTTCAAAGTATTTTACTTTCAACCAGGTATCTGATTCTGACCACCTGTAGTCACTTACTTAATGTAGGAACTACTTAATTCTTGTTGCACTGAAGCAGGTGGTTGATTGACAGTGTATAGCTTTGTCTAAATGTAAGGGGTATCCTATGGTTGCCTAGTGGTGATGTTACGATTGACTGTGTGTACAGTCTAAATGTAAGGGGTATCCTATGGTTGTCTAATGGTGATGTTAGGATTGACTGTGTGTACAGTCTAAATGTAAGGGGTATCCTATGGTTGTCTAGTGGTGATGTTAGGATTGACTGTGTGTACAGTTTAAATGTAAGGGATATCCTATGGTTGTCTAGTGGTGATGTTAGGATTGACTGTGTGTACAGTCTAAATGTAAGGGGTATGGTTTGTGGATGGTGGGGGGGGAGAGGATGACCCGGGGGTGCGCAGGGGGGATATCCCTTATTTTCCCTTATTTTTTGGAAAATATCCCTTATTTTCAAATCCCAATGTTGACAGGTATGCAATACACACATCCTGAAAGAATGTACTTACCTCCACCAAACCTACCTGATCCTCCTAAAGTTGAATTCAAGTCTGAGTTTGTAAAACCAACACCTACCTTAAATGTAAATACGCCATCATACGTTCCCCGACACACTCAGCCAGCTAGCACACCAAATCCAATAGAGACTCTAGCACAGTATTTGGTACGACGAGACTTTGTTAACTCAGGTCTTACTGTACCAGTTTGACGATAAACCAGAACATTATTGCACATGGTACTCATCATTCATCAGCGCAACCAGTGAAGCTAGCCTGACAGCAATACAAGAGTTGGATCTCATGACCAGATGGCTCGGAAAGGAATCTGGAGAACAGGTGAAACGCATAAGGTCAGTACATGTTAACAACCCCAGTCTCGCTTTAAGCAAAGCATGGGAGAGACTACGTGAGTGCTATGCAGCCCCCGAAATCATAGAGAAGTCCTTATTCCAGAGACTAGATGGCTTCCCCAGGATTTCATCCAAAGACCCCATAAAGCTACGCCAACTTGGGGACCTGCTTCAGGAGATCCAAGGAGCGAAGGAAGATGGATATCTCACCGGCCTTACTTATCTAGATACTTCCCGCGGAATTGGACCAATCGTGGAAAAGCTTCCATACCAGCTACAGGAGAAATGGTTGACATCGGGAACGAGGTACAAAGAATGAATGAATGAATGAATGGTCTTTATTGTCATTTATATAGTACAGGTACCATACAACGAAATTTGGGAGGGGGGGCTCCCCTGGTGCTAGGAAAAAAACTAAAAACAAGAAGGGAAAAGAGCTGGTTTACATAAATAAAGGCTATGTACACTATCCACTATACTATACTATACAAATAAAACACTGTGCTGTACTCTATGCTATGCTATACCTATTCTAACATTTCCTATCTCTGAACCTTATGTACCCGAGGGTTGTCATATTGCACATAGTGTTATTGCACATTCATTTAAAGAGCAAAACGACGGCCGCTTCCCCCCCTTTCACTATTTCTGCAACTTTGTGAGCCAAGAAGCCAAAAGGCGAACCGACCCAAGCTTCATATACCAAAGCTGTTCCACCACCCAGACAAAACAAGACAGATACAACGGGAAGAGCGGCAACAAACCCATCCACGTGAACAACACGGATGTCTCATCTCAAGTTGACCCCAACAAGAACTGTCCATTGCATGGCAATAGACCTCACCCTCTCAAGAAGTGCAAAACCTTCAGGAACAAATCCCTCGATGATCGAAAGGCTTTTCTCAAGGAGAAAGGAATATGCTTCAAATGCTGCTCTACAACTTCCCATCTTGCCAAAGACTGCGAGAGCGACGTAAAATGCTCGGAGTGCGACAGCACTAGACACGATGCGGCCATGCACCCCGGCCCATCGCATCAAACAAACAACAAGGCTCCTCCACCGTCACAAGAGAACGGTGGGGAGGAAGAAGTGCAACCTAAAAAAACTGAAGTGGATGAAGCTGAGGTCAGCGACATAGAGGTCAACACAAGCTGCACAGAAATATGCGGTCCAGGACAGTGGGGCCGTTCATGCTCAAAGATTTGCTTAGCAAGGATCTATCCCAAAGGATCAAAGGATAAAGCTATAAAAGCTTATGTAATGATGGACGACCAGAGCAACCGCTCTTTAGCCAGACCAGAGCTCTTCGAACTTTTCGGCATGGAGAGTGAAACCTTCCCATACCGTCTCAGAACATGCTCTGGCATCATAGAAACATCAGGAAAGAAGGCAGAAGGACTTCAGATGGAGTCACTTGATGGAAAAGTCCACATCTCTCTCCCAACACTCACTGAGTGTCCTGACATTCCAAACAATCGGAGTGAGATTCCGACCCCAAACGCAGTTCAGCACCAGCCTCATCTCCGTCATCTTACTCAACAAATTCCAGAACCGGACCCCAAAGCGGAGATACTCATCTTACTCGGCAGAGATGTTCTTCGTGTTCACAAGGTCAGGCAGCAAGTGAACGGACCACATGACTCTCCCTTTGCCCAACGTCTAGACTTAGGGTGGGTGGTAATCGGAGAGGTCTGCCTAGGGAGCATGCATAAACCTACAGTCAATGCATACAAGACACATGTGCTCGACAGCGGACGGCCTTCAATCTTCGAGCCCTGCCCAAGCTTCATGCACATCAAGGACACACATCAAGGCTTCAATAAGCCTGACAAAACTCCTGAGAGGATGCTGGGACAGACAGTGTTCAACCGAACTGAGCACGACAACAAGCCTGCTCCTTCAGTGGAAGACACCATCTTCTTAGAAATCATGGACAGACACGTCTTCAGAGACAACGAGAACAGTTGGGTCGCCCCACTGCCGTTCAGAGAACCACGCCAGCCTCTGCCAAACAACAAAGAGCAAGTTGTCAAGCGGTTCTCATCCCTGCAACGGACCCTGAAGAAAAGGCCTGAAATGCAGGATCAATATGTGAAATTCATGGGGAAAATCTTTGCCAATGGACACGCCGAGGTAGCACCGCCTTTGAAACCAGGTCAAGAGTGCTGGTATCTTCCTACATTTGGCGTCTACCACCCACAGAAACCCAATCAAATCAGGGTGGTCTTCGATTCCAGTGCCCAGTACTTTGGTGTTTCCCTCAACGATGTGCTCCTCAATGGGCCTGACCTCAATAATACCCTCCTCGGGGTCCTGCTACGTTTCCGGAAAGAGAAGGTCGCAATCCTGGCAGACATCCAGCAGATGTTCCATTGCTTCCCGGTGAATGAAGATCATCGCAACTACCTGCGTTTTTTGTGGTACAAGGACAACGACATCAACAAGGAAGTTATTGAGTATCGGATGAAGGTCCACGTTTTTGGCAACGGGCCTTCCCCTGCTATAGCCATCTACGGTCTGCGACGTGCCATCAGAGAAGGTGCTCGCAAGTATGGAGCTGACACCGTCAAGTTTGTGGAGAACCACTTCTACGTGGACGATGGACTGATATCCTTACCTACTGAGGCTGAGGCTATCAACCTTCTACAGCGAACTCAGTCCTCACTCGCTGAATCAAACCTTTGTTTGCACAAGTTTGTGTCGAACCGGAAGACAGTCATGGAGTCATTCTCACCAGAAGACTGTGCTCAGGTGATCAAAGATTTGGATCTCAGTGGAGAAATCTCACCTACACAACGGAGCCTAGGGCTGCTCTGGGAGATCTCATCTGACACATTCACCTTCTCTGCATCAACTATGGACAAACCTTTCACCCGACGTGGAGTGCTCTCTGCTGTCAACAGTGTCTTCGACCCCCTGGGCCTGCTGGCTCCCGTCACGATCCAGGGAAGAGCCATCCTCAGAGAACTCACATCTGAACAAGCAGACTGGGACGCTCCTCTCCCAGAAGACAAACTAGGTAGCTGGAAAAACTGGAAAGACTCGCTTCAAGACTTAAAACAGCTCCACATCCCACGTACATACACCGATTCCTCACTCTCCAAAGCTGTGAACACTGAGCTATGTGTGTTCACGGACGCCTCAACCAAGGCCATCGGCGCTGTGGCATATCTGAAAGCAGTGCAGGAAGACGGACACACCGAGGTGGGATTCGTTATGGGAAAAGCTAAACTGGCGCCCTTGTCCGAACCTACCAACCCTCGATTGGAGCTGTGTGCCGCTGTCTTGGGAGCAGAGATGGCAGATCTCATTCAAGATGAGATGGACCTGAAACTGGATGCTGTCCGCTTCTACACAGACAGCAAAGTAGTGCTCGGATACATCTGCAATGAGTCAAAAAGATTCTACACTTACGTCCACAACAGAGTTCAACGTATCCGACAGTCCTCAAAGCCCGCACAATGGCGGTACGTACATACAGAAGCAAACCCGGCAGACCATGCCTCACGTTCCTTACCTGCATCCCGACTGGCGCGATCCTCCTGGTTCACAGGACCCGCCTTCCTGCGTCGAAAACCTGCAGAGGAAACACAAACAAATGAGACGTTTGACTTGATTCAAACCGAAAAGGACAAAGAAATCAGACCACAGATACAAACCTGCGCTACCTACCTGGAACCAATACTTACCTCGGATCGCTTCCTACGATTCTCCACCTTCACTTCCCTGGTACGAGGAGTGGCACTCCTGATCCACATGGCAAGATCCTGCAAGAAAACTAATCAAAACGGAAAATGTAAAGGCTGGCATAGGTGTGACTCACCTCGGACTCCGGATGAACTAGCTCAAGCAACAGATGTCATCCTTAAATCAGCACAAAACACAGCCTTTCCAAAGGAACTGAAAGCCCTCCGGGACAACAAACCTATTCCCAAGAACAGCCCCTTGCAGAAGTTTAGCCCTATCTTGGAAGACGATCTCATTCGCGTTGGAGGACGTCTGAAACACGCTCAACTCCCAGCAGCAGAAAATAATCCTATCATTCTGCCAAAGGATGGCCACCTCTCTCTGCTGCTAACCCGTCATCACCATGAGCAGGTGAAACACCAAGGCCGTCACCTGACAGAAGGTGCAATCAAATCAAAAGGACTCTGGATCTTGGGAGGCAAGACACTTATCAACTCAGTTCTCCACAAGTGCATAACCTGCCGCAAGTTACGTGGAAAGCTGGAAGAACAACGCATGTCAGACCTTCCTCCGGAACGCCTCATAACCTGCTCTCCTTTCACTTACGTTGGCCTTGACGTCTTTGGACCTTGGTCCGTGACTACAAGACGCACCAGAGAAGGACAGGCAGAGAGCAAGAGGTGGGCTATCATGTTCACCTGTATGAGTTCAAGAGCCGTTCATCTGGAAGTCATTGAGACTATGGATACTTCCAGCTGCATAAATGCTCTTCGACGCTTCTTCGCACTCAGAGGTCCAGCAAAACAGCTCCGTTCCGACTGTGGCACAAACTTCATCGGCGCCAGCAAGGAGCTCGGGATGGATAAGACTGTACAGGCGTACCTGAGTAACCAAGGTTGCAGCTGGATCTTCAACCCGCCACACGCCTCTCATATGGGAGGTTCATGGGAGCGTATGATCGGCGTCTCCAGAAGAATACTCGACGCAATGCTCCTGCAGCAAAACACTCGCCTTACTCATGAAGTACTGTGCACCTTAATGGCCGAGGTCTCGGCAATCATAAATGCACGACCACTCCTACCTGTATCTACGGATCCGGAGAGCCCCTTCATACTCTCACCATCCATGCTCCTCACACAGAAGTCAGGAGCTCCTCCCCCTCCTGGGGATTTTACAGAAAAGGACTTACACACAAAACAATGGAGACAAGTTCAGGCTCTGGCAAACCAGTTCTGGGCTCGCTGGAGTCGTGAATACTTACCTTCCTTGCAGCAGCGACCGAAATGGACAGCAACTCGAAGGGACCTTCAAGTTGACGATCTCGTTCTGCTCAGGGACAAGCAGATGGCCCGCAA
>NC_137674.1:103437835-103452682 GCF_963989245.1 Nansenia antarctica
TTCTAGCTGGGCTGCCGTTTTTATAAAGCTCCTTTAATTCACATTAAAGTAATTTAGCATATTTCCTAAAATCTATAAATGATCTGTTCATACTCACGTAATTGTTGAAACATTTAAGTATCGTTTTAACATGATACATTATAGAACATTAAAACCAGGCGAACATCATAAAACCTCTGAAAAAAAATCATAATTCTCAGACACTCCAACTTCGGCTACCGACACCAAACCCTACTGCATTACCAACACGCTCATTACAGCGACATTGTCCAGACCACGTGTCAGTTATGATTAATGACTCTCACACATGGACAATTGTTTTAACATTACGTTTTATTGTTAAGACATTATCATTGCCAATTAATCTAATTTCACAATCATTACGTGTACTGCAGCACTGTGTGTCCTGAAGAAGGTAATACCCACACACACACACACACACACACACTAACGCATGCACACACACACATGGTAGTCATCTCTATTTTCATCTCTATTTTATAATGACTGTTCATAACACATGGCCACATTCTAAGGAGTTCACTAACAGTTTTTAATGCATACACATACCATAGTGGATTAAACGACCTGTCTCTGTCTCTCTCCCCTCCACTCCCCTCCTCTTCCAGTCATCTGTAATGAATTAAGTGTGTTGGGTTTCAAGGCTGAGTCTGCCTGGACCTCTCTCTCTCTCTCCCTCTCTCTCTCTCTCTCTCTCTCCCTCTCTCTCTCTCTCTCTCTCTCTCTCTGTCTCACTCTCTTTCTCTCTCTTTCTTTCTCTCTCTCTCTCTCTCTCTCCCTGTCTCGCTGTCTCTCTCTCTCTCTCTCTCTCTCTTTCAGGGCTGTGTGTTAGAGGGGCGGTGGTCCCTCGTTAGTTTAATCCAGAGAAGACAAGGCCACAGCAGTTTTAATTAGACAGACATGGCTCAGCTGGATGTGGAGAACAAGACCTGAGACCACAGGGACTCAGGGGGTTGTGTGTGTGTGCATGTGTGTGTGTGCATGTGTGTGTGTGTGTGTGTATGTACATGTATGTACGTGTACATGTGTGTGTGTCTCTCCCGGTGGGGCCACGGGGACCCCAGCACAGGGCCTTAATTCAATTTGAGCAGCTCTGTTTGGACAGAAGTAAAGAGTTACTTGGGGTGGCAAGAGAGAAACAGAGCCCAGCACACTGTAAGAGGCCTGAACCCCCCACCTCCACCCCCACCCCCCCCCTCCACCCCCACCCCCCCCCTCCCCTCCCCGCCCCCCGATCCCCAGCCCAGTAGATACTATCATTACTGGAGAAGGGCCTTCTGCAACCAGTCACTCAGTCTGTCAGCCACTCACTCAACAGAACATGATCATGTTCAAAGTTCCATGGTGTCAAAAATGTGGAATTGAGTGTTTCCAGATATACAGTAGACGTGGGGTACTCTCTGAACGGCCGGACCGTTCTGTTCTGTACTCTGTGCCGACGGAGGCTTGACATGCTCACAGTGACTATGCTGATGATGCATTAAAACCATCACTTCTGTTTCTGTTTGAGAGCGCTGGTCGTGTTATGTACTTATCGGATCGAGCTTGGAGCGATACAGCGCCTAAAAACACTTCCATCCGAATCCTACTCTGAGTGGAGCACGTCTTTTCCTTGTTTCTGCCTATTCGAACACCTTGTTTTTATTAGTTCATTTGGAGAGGGTGGTGGTTCTTGTTGTTTAGGATGGTCATTGACCATAACAAAGTTGAAGGCTGCTACATGACAAGATGTGTCATGAAGATGTGTATCTTCGGGTGCTTTCGACATGGTTATGAAAAGATAGACATTCTATCGACGTTCATAACACATCAACAACAAAATCAATAGGGGACACGGTTTAAACAATTTGACAATTACAGAAAAGATATGCCCAAAGGAAACCGGTGCAATCACTCGCAGTGTCGTCGTTGATAAATGCTAATAAAAATTCTCAAAATTAATAAACAGAAAAGGAGAAGTGAATGTGTGATTTAATTACATATGCAGGGCTATGATGGGACTGAATATGTGTGTGTGCGTCTGAGGGAGGCCCTCCCCAGAGACCCAAGGCAATATGCTTCATATTTGCATACAGCTGGTGGAGAGAGAGGGGGGGAGAGAGAGAGAGAGAGAGAGAGAGGAGGGGGGAGAGAGAGAGAGAGATAGAGAGAGAGGGAGAGAGAGAGAGAGAGGGAGACACTAATAATTTAGTGCATATTAAACAACCCCCTGTAGGAGAGAGAGTGTGTGTGTGTGTGTGTGTGTGTGTGTGTGTGTATGTGTGTGTATACAGTATGCATCCACCCTCAGGCTGTACTGTGTACTGCAAGTGACAACACTACTCACGACCGCCACACCACATGGAGAAATTATATTACGACTTGGCCGGTGCGTGTGCATGTGTTTGTGCGTGTGTTTGTTTCTTTATGTGTGTGCATGTGTGTGTGCTTGCATGCATGCATGCGTGAGAGAGAGAAAGAGAGAGAGAGAGAGATAGATAGAGAGAGAGAGAAAGAGAAAGAGAAAGAGTGCCTGTTTTGATTGGGGTCTAAGTGAGGAGCTAGTCTCTGTAGCATGGTTGTGTGTGTGTGTGTGTGTGTGTGTGTGTGTGTACGTGTGTGTGTTGTTTGTGTGTACAGTAGAAGTGGTCTGGCCTCTAAAGTATGGTTGTCCCTCCCCCCCTCCATCCCGACAGGCTGTAGCTCAACTGCTCTGTGCTCCAGTCTAAATGGAGGATGTCAGTTTTGACCACTGGAACAGATGTTTGCTGACTGTCAGTCATATCCTGGGGACCGTGTTTACGGTAACACCCTCCGAGCCATAACATGCCCCCCTCCTCCCCCCTCAGCTACACACACACACACACCCGGGCTTCGGAGTGACAGTTGCTCCATTGCTCCTGCCTGGCGGGGGGTCATGACCTCACCCATCTGGTTCTGATCTCCTCCAACGTGGATAGGCCATCGGCTAGCGGGGTCTTATCCTTCCAGAACAAACCTGCTGCATCAGCGCTTCCAACAACTAAGGTGGCAGGTCTCTGATATCTGGAGTGTGTGTGTGTGTGTATGTGTGTGTGTGTGTGTGTGTGTGTGGGTACAGTAGACTTAGTCTGGCCTATCTGTTTCAGATGTAGGAGCATCTGATCCTTTGGTTTCCTGTCATTGATTAAGCTCCACCCGCTCAGCTGATAGACGGAGAGAAACCTGAGTGGAGGAACGAAAGAACGAGTGAGAGAACGATAGGAAGGAGAATAGAAGGGTAAAGTCGTCACTGCAGCCTCCTCTTTGTCTGTTACCTCTCTTTTCCTTTCTTCCTCTCTCCAGTTTGTGTGTGTGTTTGTGTGTAAATACTGTGTGCGTGCAATGAGCATGCATGTGTGTGTGTGTGTATGTGTTAGTATGTGTGTGTATGTGTCTGTGTGCGTGTGTGCATGTGTTAGAGTGTGTACGTGTACATTTCTGTGTGTGTATGTGTTAGTATGTGTGTGTACGTGTACATTTCTGTGTGTGTGTGTGTGTGTGTGTGAATGTGTTAGTGTGTGTGTGTATGTGTGTGTGTTCAAATACTTGTATCTCATGCAGAATCATCTGCAGAGCTGAAACGTATCTGACTGTTCCATTGTTACCTTTGTAAGACCTCCTTCCTCCTCTGACCTATATCCATCTCCTCTCTCTCTGTCAATCTGCATCCCTGCTGTTTCTCAGAAAATTTATCATTTTCCCCTCTCTCTCCAATCCTCTCGGTCTGGTACACTGTCGTACCCTCCCTCCCTCCCCCCCTCCCTCCCTCCCTCCCTCCCTCCATCCTGACAGGCTGTAGCTCAACTCCTCTGTGCTCCAGTCTAAATGGAGGATGTCAGTTTTGACCACTGGAACAGATGTTTGCTGACTGTCAGTCATATCCTGGGGACCGTGTTTACGGTAACACCCTCCGAGCCATAATATGCCCCCCCTCCTACCCCTCTCCTCCCCCCTCAGCTACACACACACACACACCCGGGATTCTGAGTGACAGTTGCTCCATTGCTCCTGCCTGGCGGGGGGTCATGACCTCACCCATCTGGTTCTGATCTCCTCCAACGTGGATAGGCCATCGGCTACCGGGGTCTTATCCTTCCAGAACAAACCTGCTGCATCAGCGCTTCCAACAACTAAGGTGGCAGGTCTCTGAGTGTGTGTGTGTGTGTGTGTGTGTGGTGTGTGTGTGTGTGTGTGTGTGTGTGTGTGTGTGTGTGTGTGTGTGTGTGTGTGTGTGTGTGTGTGTGGGCGCGCGTGCGCATGTGCGTGTGCGTGTGTGCGTTTGTGCGTGCGTGAACCAGGTCTCTGATATCTGTAATTCTGAGAGATTCAGTGATAAAGTCTATTAAAAACAGTCTGCTTGCACAGTGTGTCCAAGGTTAGAAATATGACACATTTAACATTTGATATCTATCTGGGCTTATAGGGAGAAATATTTTATTTGAACCCAAGCACCAGTTCATGTTTGTACAATCCTGGAGAAGTGAATGGAAAGTGCTTTACAGATTGTATCAATCGTTCAAGCTGTCATCCTGTCCATCATACAACATAACACTTATGAAGGACCTGTATGGTGATGTGAAAGATAAAGAGATTGAAGTAATTTAAAGTTCAAATTAATCTGGCTGACTGCTGCTCTCCACCAGATAGCCCCAGAGGTCAGATCTCTCTCCTGAAGTAAAGGTAAATAAAGAAAGCATGTTCTTAGGTGAGGACGCACATGAGAAAAAGAAGTTAAAGAAAGCACTCGTGTCTCTTTGTGAACATTTGTGGACATCCTATTCAATCAAAGTGTGCAGCTGAAGAAAGAGTATCTTTTTCCGTCTCTACCCAAATGAAACTGTTACCATTGTGCCAAAGTTTGCCGTCAAGGTAACAAACGGACAACAATTCCGTTGAGGTCTTGGGTTACACTACATATTCATGGGCAACTGTCTCTACTGTAAACTTCCACTTCTCTGAAATAAGAGAATTCCCAGTAATAAGTCATCAAGACATATGAGATGTTGAGGAACAGGACATTTCTGATTGGCACTTCAGGTTGATTCATGGCAACAACTTGGTATGTAATCTGACACTACCTCGCACACCTATTACTGCTTTGAACAAACGATCCGAGATCAATTTCAACGGTTTAGGTAAGGTTTAGGGTTAGGCCATCTTACACACGTTGAATTTAATTCTAACAATATAACAGTTTTTGGGGATTTGATGTCTCGTAATTGTGTGAAAATCAATTCAAGAGAAATTCTATATTTGCCAGAATAGTAGTGATCATCAACAGCTTGGCATAATGGTTTCATAACAAATACTGTACTTTGAAAATGTAGCAATAAAAATAAAAATAAACATTGACAAATATTTCATACAAAATATGATGTGTTTTTCACATTACAATATACTCTGAGCATCAAATTATTCATTTGTGGAGAGAAAATAAACAGGTCTGACTGTCTGAAGGGCGTTGTGGCATCGTCTGGAACACCGGTGTGACGTCAGAGTGAGTAGCCTGCGTGACCTTCCGCCTGCTTGTCAATGAACTCTGCTGCCATGGAAACAGACAGAAAACAACAACAGAGAAAGACAAACGAGCATCACTATCTGTGTTAGTTTACATCTTCATCATTGAACATCTCAAATTGTTTGAGAAAACATAATCTCTATGTCATTTCATAAAAGTATAGCCTAGCATGACTCATGACTAATTGTCTTGTTAAAATTGTCTTGACATGTCTGTGTGTGTTACAATAAGGCTATTGTCCTCTTCACACATTAACATACCACATTACAATTTCCATCACATTTGCAGGTTGTTTTTAAATATAATAAACATTCAGAAAATACCACCACTCATCTGTGTTCAGACTTGGCTGAGGTGCTGGAACTGAAGAGTATCAATAGAGTGCAAAATAACAGCATCCGCACACTGCTTTTAAATATAACAAATATATTTGAATAACATGTCGTGAGCTTAGAATTATAAGGTTCTATCTCCGTTTAGGGTAGTTCAGAGATATTGAGCGTCAAAGTTTTTACATTCCATTATGTTTTGTGAGATGGAACCTTTGTATTTTATTAATTACTAACTCAAAAATGTCAACATTTAAAAAATAACACCACACAGGCATTAATAAACACCTAATGGATCAGATTATGTAAAAAACTAAATTTTGACAAAAATTGAGATAGAACCTTATAATTCTAACGTCACGAAGAGGCGGCAAAACCAGCTCCCCTGCGCGCGCCTTCAGACTCTCTCACGGCTCGAGCCAGACTGGAGGTCTCGGTGGTGAAACTTGAGAGCGCGACACAAGCCGCTGTCCCTAAACTCGCAGCCACTCGCTTTCTTTGTCACACACCCGACATTGAGAAATTATTCAGCTCCTCTAGTCACCGACGTACCGACTGTCTATCACTCTGAAAGGAGAGAAAACTCTATTTTGATTAGGCTAAATGAAGCATGCAAATGCATCATCCATCCCTAAGGTGCGCTGTGTGCAGCGGTTTCGAAATGAGTCTCGTTTCACACAGACAGGCTGCTTGTGAACCACTGGAAGGTTTTCAGAACGGCCTCTCTGCTCTGTCAAAAGGAAAACGTGATATGTTTTAGTCGAAAGGAAATCTAATTTGTTTAAAAAACGACAACGGAGTCGACGTGAAATAGTTTGAGTGAAAGTACAGGTCTCTGACTAAAAGAGCAGACCGTCACGGAGATAATTAAGGGAATTACACACACACACACACACACACACACACACACACACACACACACACCTGCCTGTATTTAAAAAATACAACTGATAATTCCTTGACAGTTACAACTCCAAATATCCTCAAATTTCCATAAGAGGTTCCTTGTGTCACCGGTAGTGTTTATGAGGTCCATTTATAGAGTGAATTAGTCCCTATGAACAGGCCTACTGTGTTAAAAAATATATATATATATATTTGTTCAAAACAAATTAAAGGCAACTTTTTAATGTACATTTGGAAACAGCAGCAGTGAATAACCATGGAGACAAAGTGATACAACGTCTTCCCATATCTTATCTCACTAAATAAAGGTTGAAAAATAGTATTTCCATGTAAGGAATTTCTGACAGATTTAAATGAATCAAAGTGATACTCATTGTTCCTTCATCTCAAGGAGGGTTCAGCTCTTGTAACCTTTGGTGTTGAGAAATACAGACAGAAAGCTTTTCCAGGGATTATAGGTCCTGAAAAACAACTCAATATAGACAAGAGTGCCCCGTAAGGGGCGGTAGATGAGCCTACAGTGGGAGCTAGATGGGATGTTCTAACTGGGAGGAAACTAAAGCTGGTCTGGTTTGAGGGATGAGGATGAGCTGTAACATACACACAAACACACACACACACAGACACACACACACACACACACATAACTCTCCTAGAGTTATTCTCCTAGAATAAACATGTGAACGTCTGATAAATGATCAGGGTGTGTGTGTGTGTGTGTGTGTGTGTGCGAGAGAGAGAGAGAGAGAGAGAGAGAGAGAGAGAGAGGTAAAGAAGAGGTAGAAGTATGGAGTGCATATCATTCATTATAATACTGTATTCACATTTTTTCTTAAAAAAATATTTCGACTACTTCTCTCTCCTAAACACCAAAGCTTAGCGACAACTAGCATTTCATTGTGTACATTTAGTGAGTTAATGCAACCCGCTCTTGTTTTGAAAAAAACAAACAAAAAACCCACCCTCTGTAGATGATAACAAGGTAATCCTAAGAGGACTTGAATCTCTGTCTCCGAGTCTTATTAACGGGCTTTTTATGAACAGTGATTTAATATCACCATAACAGCCTCAGCCTAGCCTCAGGGAGGTAGACACACACACGTCCTCCGCTCATATCTACTCCACACTCAGATAATACACTCTCATAATGAATTCACTCCCAGTCACTAAACATTTTTTAATAAAAGACAAATTCACTCTCATATGCTAGTCTGTTATTGCCAGTGGTGGCCCCAGTACCATCCTCCTCTGGGAAACAAAGTGGACCCTGATGATATTATCTACCCTGCCTAACTGTTGTTGTCATTTATGTTGTGTTATAGTTTCTCCGAGAGGCTACGGTGACATTAAAAGAGAGCGATGTGCGGAGAGGGAAGGGAGCAACTGGAAAGGGAAGGAGGTGAGAAGATTCATTTGTTGTTCTAACAGTATCCCTTCTACGGCATCATCTACGCTATGGTAGCTAGCTGTCGCTGTGGCCCGTCTGGAGTACTGTGTTCGTTTTTATGAGTTTATTGACCAACGAGTTCTTAACCTTACACACTGAAACTTTATGTGCTCTGTAAGTTCTTAAACACTCTGGAACTCTTAAGCCCAGTTGCTCAAACACGAACCAACTGTATAAATGGATTACAGTGTGTTTAAGAACCTACACAGTCTGCTTCACCCCCCTGGAAAAAGGCTTTTCTATTCTATATAAATAAATGATTTAATGTAGTGCAACATTTCCCTTAATTCACCTCGCGAAAAAAAATTCACAGAAACCCAAACGTTATGCAAAGGAAATGAGATGATTTCATTTTCCATGCCCTTGCGAAAAAAATAAGCCAACTTATTTGTTGAAGTTAATAAATGGCATGCCCAGAACATTACTTTTTATGTCCATGACCAATCTGTATATCCAACTACCCACTGGTGCTGGGGACATACAGACATGTATGGAATTCACACACGACAGGGCAGGCTCCAACCTCTCTGTGCTGGCTCCCATATTTTCTTTTTACATGATCCTTTCCAGCGCTACTACAGTACAGCGTGTTAGATTCTGTAATGAGGCCAGCCCAGTACACTATAGCCCAGCTTGGCTCGGCTCTGTTCGGCCCAGTAGTAGCACTTCTAAAGCAGTAGCCCCTTGGTTAGGAACCGGACGATTAGGAACCAACAGACACCAGGGTTCTCACATTTCTCCCACTACCGTTCATGTCTCCCTTAAGGCTCGTTACTCAGGCTGTTAGCTAAACTAATGCAGCTTTTCCTCTGAAACACAATTCAAAGCTTCCAAAGATTGCAGTGGCGTAAAGTCAAACTGGAACAGTTATACAAGACATTACTCATGGTGGTTATTTTTCTGTATGCGTTTCTCAATATAGCTCATTAGAGGTTCATATTTCCCATGGGAGAAAAACATCAATTTGATGTAGTAAACCGGACAAGTCCGGTCAATTCTCACGTTTGCGCACAGCAGGCTGGATCCATTACTTTCTGTTCTGACCCGAACCCCACTGTACTGTATACTCACATTATTCAATGTCCATCATACACATTTTCATACTTTTACTTAAAACAGCAAAGGAAGAGGAGGAGTGTTATCCCCCATAACCGGCGGCCAGATGAGGAAGCCCCGCTTTAAACAGTCACTGTAATAATCACTAATTACTACAGTGAGACCCCTTTAACAGTGTGGACGGCACATCACTCAAGGCCACTACGCGACACTAATGCAGCACTAATGCAGGGAGTAGGGGGCTTGTTTCTATTAGCGCGTGTCCCAGTGTTTGGACAATCTCGCTTTACCCTGAGCCCCGTTGACAGGCCTCCTCACCCAGCCCCACAAGCCCCACCGAGCCCCCCTACGGATGTACAAACACCAGCTAATGCAGCCTGCAGGACCCTATAGGCCTCCACACCAAGCCCCAGCCTGACAGGGGGAAGGAGGAGATGGAGGGATGGAGGATGGAGATGGAGTCACTCTGTTGGAATGGTTGATGAGTTCACACCAGGCTGGAGAAGCTTGGGGAGGTTTTAATGCAGGCTTGTGGTGAGGCAGCTATAAACAAACCCAGGCCATCTTCTGCCACTTTGTAATCTTGAGAGGATCGTTTGTGTATCTCACGCCACTGAAACTGTTTTGATTAATGGTGTGAACCCTGACCCCCGATGACTGATGACAACAGAGGAAGACATGCAGCCAACGGAACTCCAGCCATCCTGTTTGGGAGCGGAGGGCTGTACTGTATAGACCGACCAGGGTTGCGGTCAACTCCATTTGAAATCCATCAAATCAGGCTGTGAATTAAAATTCTATTTGAATAATTATGCCTTTGGTTTTAGTTATTTCTCAATTAAATGACAATAAATAAATAAAAATCTGTTCTTGAATGGCTTAAATTTCACCTCCCAAATCGGCGTAATGGCAATGGATTTAACCCCAGCCCTGCTGTAGAATGACATTATGTGATGCACTCTAACTGTCTGACCTACGGCTATACGCCACCCGATACACTGACGGGCAGTCAACATAGATGTGTTTCAACATCACCACTGTCCCCCCAGCACACACACAGGGGGGAGAGAAGTGGATTTGTCTCAGATTCACAATAAATGTTTGAAATATAAACTGTTGTTATGGAAACTGAGGAAACGTCTAAGAATCAATCTGTACTTTGAAATCATTGTAGCAATAGATTAGGTAAGGGTTAGGTAAAATGCACTTAATAAATGACTATAACATATCTTTCATCTTAATGTTTCGATTAGAGTAATTGCAGTGTTGCTAAGGTAAAAATAAAAATAGTATGATAGAAAACATATATCATTTATCCAATCATTTTTAGGTATAATTATAATATTTATAAAAGCTGCACTCTGATGAATTACTGAATGTGTTTATAGTTTTGTACACTATACATACAATTACATTTTACATTACTTGACACATTTATTTGCAGTTCTGCAATACACACATAATGGTATATTTACATTAACTTAAAACCCTGAGCCAAGTGTCCCATTTGAGGAACATCTGCAGAGCAGCCTGGGTCTGCAGGCCTGGTACTGTACTACTGGTACTGTACTACTGGTACTGTACTACTGTTACCCAACCACACCACAGGCCTCACACTGCATTAGATTCTACACTAGTCATGCTCACGTCCAAAATATTAAATGAATCAGGTTTTTCTATGATTTAATGATTAGCAATTAATGAAAAGATGATAAGAAATTAGAGAAATGTCCTAAACAGTAGATCAGTGCAATTATAAAAAAAAATATTGTTTAGTTTTTTTCTTCTTCTGTGCAATGTACTCGTGTATATTCATGTTTCTGTGGTCACTTAGGAAAATGTATAAATCTTGTCAGCCTTTTTCTGAGAAGGATTTGCTGCGTGCAAACAAATGCTCCTCCTGTTTCCAGTATGTAAGGAAACATTTCCGTGGTCGTCGGTTGCGGTACTGAGTATAAGTTTCGATGCTGTTTATTTTTAATCTAGGCCCTTGGCTAATGTACGGCAATACCGGCTTTTAATGGAAGAGCAAGCCCCTAAAAACACCACCCTTTGGCCGAAAGGGCAGAAAGGCATTGAAAGAAATCAATGGGATATCTTAAACTGTCAGTGAGAGGCTCAGAGAGTGTCTGGTATGAAGCAGCACACTCTTAAACTCCTATCTTCACTTGTAGCACTTGTTAATAAAAAAAAAAACTAAGAAAACTAATAACATTATACTTCAATAAACAGACACAAATATGGACAGATATGACGGCAAGACTTTAGGAGATGAAAACCAAGTAGATTCTAAATAAGCGACACTATATTGACTTTAGTGTTTAGTTGGGTAAGCTAGAACGTCATCATGTCATGACTTTGGCTCTGGTCCTAGCCCTGACCTTTCACTGCCCAGATCACATTTACTCTGTTCAGCACACATCACAAACTGTCATCTCATTGTGTGGTTCGGGCTAGGGTTAGGCTTTGTCTATACAGTAAGAGCAGAAATATATATTCCCAAGGTGCTCTAGTTGCAGTAGTTGGCTGCTAAATATATTCCCAATGTGCTCTAGTTGCTGTAGTTGTGATATTAAATATATTCTCAATGTGCTGTAGTTGCAGTAGTGATGTTGTTCAGTAGTTCAGTAGCTACTGCCCTTACAAAACTTACTGCACTGAACTGCTGTTGTACTGCAATAAGGGTGAATATAATAAACAGCATAATATGAAATATCGAAAATAGAGCAGCTTGATTGAAAACAAGACATCCTCCCTAAAAGGAAAGTAAATCGTTTTGCTATAGTTCTTCTCACAAACCGAGGCTAATATTGTCATGTTTGTACACCCTAGCTACGACCTCTACATTACAGTTCCAACCCTCCCTGTCCCTCTGCCCGGTCCCCATCCTCCCCAGCCACAGCTCGGTGGTCGGGACAAACACACACACAGACTAACTAATTCTAAAGTATAGCATGACACCAATTGTGTTGTTTTGAAATATTGAAACAAAACAATTTGATTGAAATCAAGATGTCTGTCATTCTTCTGAGGCGTGTATTGGTGTGTTTGTGTACTGTCGTACCGCAGCCGGTACGCTGCGCCCTGTCTGTGGTCGGGACACACTCCTGCATAAACACCAGACGTCTCATCCCCTGCAGAACGCCTGTTTGTCAAACCGACTCTCTCTGGAAAAAGTGAGCCGCCCCGCTCCTCTCCTCTCCTGCAGGCATAACTCACGCTCTGCCTTTTGATTTGTTTGACAGCGGAGAGAAATATAAAACAGCAAGGGGAAAAAATTAAAATATGAGCAGTAATAGTTGCGAAAACATTTCGTATGAACAATTTTTTTCCCTCTCAGAGAGAGTCTTTTTTAAATTAGCAAATGTCTCTTTTGCATAATGCTGGAGTAAATATGATGAGATGAAAATTGTGGATGGGTTCTGATGAGCTGTAATCATTTGTCTATGTATTGGTTTGATTCCATATCTGGAGGGCTTGTTGTGGTTTATTTAGCTTTCATTTAGCTGCTCTGGAGCTGCGTCATATCGTCTGTATTTATTTATTTATTTATCCATTCTTTGTCCCTACTAGTTATTTGTTTTCTAAGTCAACTTTTCAAAGTAAACTTCCTGCGTCTACATGATGGTTCAGTTGAGAGAACCCATAACAGAGTGTGCTTCTTGAAATTGAGATTTGACTGCAACATTTGATATAGGGCTCTCACACACACACACACACACACACACACACACACACACACACACACACATAAATCGGTCATTCTGCATTCTGCAGAAGGAGACACAAACATACACTATAGTGCCCCACAGGCAATACTATAGTACCCCTTAAAAAACACTGTCTACTGCCCTACAGGCAGTACTATAGTATCCCCTACAAACCACTGTCTACTGCCCTACAGGCAGATCTATAGTACCCCCTACAAACCACTATCTACTGCCCCACAGGCAGATCTATAGTATCCCCTACAAACCACTGTCTACTGCCCTACAGGCAGATCTATAGTATCCCCTACAAACCACTATCTACTGCCCTACAGGCAGATCTATAGTACCCCTTAAAAAACACTGTCTACTGCCCTACAGGCAGATCTATAGTACCCCCTACAAACCACTATCTACTGCCCCACAGGCATATCTATAGTATCCCCTACAAACCACTATCTACTGCCCCACAGGCAGATCTATAGTATCCCCTACAAACCACTATCTACTGCCCCACAGGCAATACTGTAGTATGTATCCCCTACAAACCACTATCTACTGCCCCAGAGGCAATACTATAGTATCCTCGACAAACCACTGTCTACCGCCCTACAGGCAGTACTATAGTACCCCGTACAAACCACTGTCTACCGCCCTACAGGCAGTACTATAGTATCCTCGACAAACCACTGTCTACCGCCCTACAGGCAGTACTATAGTACCCCGTACAAACCACTACTGCCCCAGAGGCAGGCTACTGTATCCTCAACAAGCCACAGAGATGAAATGGTTGCCTGGTGTTGGGACTGAGTGTTGGCAATCACACTCATGCCAGAAATGAACTTTGGGCACGAATGCAAAAACAGACAGATACACACAGGGGCTATTGTTCTGTGTGTGCAAACCCACTGGAGGCGTTTACAGCAGTGGTGAAAGAGGGAAAAGAGAGAGAGAGGGGGGGCGGGGGTGGGGGGGGGGGATACAAAGTGAAAGAAAGTGGGAGAGAGGCTGGAGAAAAGAGAGAGGGGGAGAAAGGAAGGAGGGCGAGGAGGCGGAAAGACGACAGAGTGAAAGTGAGAGAGGAAGAGAGAGAGGCTTGCGTACGTTTGGGATCGATGGTCCACCTCACCGCGGGGACCGAGCTAACAGCCCCCGGCTCTCAGGTGACCAGTCGATAGCTGATGCATTAGTCTACTGATACGGGCCGGTTTTGGGTTTAAACACACATTTTCTTAATACAACATGACCCCATTTCCCCCTCACATTAATCATGTAACCCGATTACCTATCCCCCCCCCACCCCCCCCACCCCCTCACTCCTCACCCCCCCCCCCCCTCCCCCTCCCTCGGCACTCTCGGGCCTTTCATTCCTCTGTCAGCCTCTCTCCTCCACCGCCAGCACCGTGTCAGACCTCTCTCTCTTCCCCTCCACCAGCACCGTGTCAGACCTCTCTCTCTTCTCCTCCACCCCCATGTCAAACCTCTCTCTCCTCCACCTCCAGCACCGTGTCAGACCTCTCTCTCTCTTCTCCTCCACCACTATCTCAAACCTCTCTCTCTCTTCTCCTCCACCACTGTGTCAGACCTCTCTCTCTCTCTCCTCCAGCTCCAACACCATCTCAAACCTCTCTCTCTCCTCCACCCCCGTGTCAGACCTCTCTCTCTACTCCAGCACCATCCCAAACCTCTCTCTTCTCCTCCACCCCCATGTCAGACCTCTCTCTTCTCCTCCACCCCCGTGTCAGACCTCTCTCTCTCTCTCTCCTCCACCCCCGTGTCAGACCTCTCTCTCTCTCTCTCTCCTCCACCCCCGTGTCAGACCTCTCTCTCTCCACATCCAGCACCATCCCAAACCTCTCTCTT
>NC_137674.1:103452882-103457882 GCF_963989245.1 Nansenia antarctica
CTATCCTACTAAGCAGTTTCCAGGTCTACAGGGGACTGTCTTGTGGTCGGGTGAACTGTACTTGGCGACGCCGCTCCGAGTTCCCTCTAAAGCCTACATCTCCCATGGGGCCGTTCTCTGTAAACATTCCCCTCCCAGTGTTTACCTTTAATAAAATGCTCCACTTCGTCCTCAGTGGCTAATTGGCTCTTCTGCTTTCCTCTCTCTGCTGTCAGAGTTGTGTCATAAGTTCCACTATGACTAAATATTTCTGCTGTGGTTGTGTTCTTGTGGGAACTGTTTGTGGAGGTAAACACTGCATCCTGGGAACACAGAAGCTGGGCTCACCAGATCTCAGTGCTGCTCGGCTGGTCCCAAACGAGACTAGCATTAGCATCCTGATGCTGCTAGTCACTAGCATTAGCATCTCAGAGCTGCTAGGCTGGTTCCTAGTGAGACTAGCATTAGCATCCCGGTGCTGCTAGGCCCTGAGAGTAGCATATAGCATCCCGGTGCTGCTAGACACTGAGACCTCCATTAGCATATCAGTGCTGCTAGACACTGAGACTAGCATTAGCATATCAGTGCTGCCAGGCTGGATCCTTTATGAATCGACTGAACTGACACTGACTGAACTGAAACCAGTTTTCACGCCAGCCATGTTGTCAAAGTGGACCCACAGGGGTTTTGTCACGTTAGCTGTCTCAAGCCTGGTCCCTTCCAGCTGGTGCCAGAACACAGGAAGCAGGGGAAGCAGGGGACTCTGGGAAAGCATAGTCTGGAGTGGGAGGGACACGAGGGACCGAGGGGGGCCGGAGGAGACCAGGTCAGATTGGGTTCATACGCTGTCACTTTGTCACTGATACCCCCGCAGCGGCTGTCACTCAACACACACACACTCTTGTACATACACACACACACACACACATGGACACACAGAGACGCATACAGAAACATACGCACTCTTGTTAATGCACACACACACACGGACGCACTGAGACACACTGAGAGACACAGACAGAAACACTGAAGCAGATACGTACATACACACACACACACACACACACACACATAAACACACAGAGAAATGCTCAGTGCAAAAACATGATATCAGCTCTATCTGAACCTGACAGAGACCTGCCAATCAAAGACAGACACACACACACACACACACACACACACACACACACAGCTGTGTTGATCCGTTCGTTGTTCGACTCTGTTTACTCTGTTCACCCTGACCGTCCGCCGATGAAGGCTCTTCCTCACTAATCTCAAAATGCAGCAATTATTTAATGACTCTTGGAAGTATCTCCCTGGAACGCTAATCCCACCACAACACAATGCTGGTTGTGTGTAAACATGTCATGCAGGGTGCTCTGTTACAGGTCTGGGAGCTGTGAGAAGTAATAGTGTTTCCCGAGAGGACTGGGGGGCAAATGTCAAGTTTAGATGATTTCTTTCACCAGGGAGCGCTCAAAAAACGTCAGGTCAACAAGAAGCAGAGGTGTGGAGTTATCAGAGTTATCAGAGTTATCAGAGTTATCAGAGGTTAGGGGAAATCACACTCACCGTAACCTGGCAGTGATGTCATGAGCCATGCAGTGAATGGTATTTCAGTACAAGGACATACACACGCACATGCACACGCACGCACACACACACACACACACACACACCACACACACACACACACACACACACACACACACACACACACACACACACACACACACACACTCACACACACACACACACACACGCACACACGCACACACACACAGGGATGGTATTTCAATCCACAGGCTGGACAGTAGAGAGGATTTTCAGTAAGCTGTCTGTGGTTTCCTGTGAAAAGCAGGCAGCTGATTCATCCTTCAATTACCACAATGGGCCTGATACAAGATCCCTATCAACACACACACACACACACACACACACACACACACACACACACACGCAAGCACACGCAAGGTGTGTCATAATTACAATATGTTATTTCAATCCATTGACAAGACACAGTAGTGTTATATGGAGCCAAACGGGCCAGTGTCCTTTTGAGGCTTCACCAGGTGGCTCTGGAGACAGACCAGTCTGGGAGCGTGGGAGTCAGACAGTCAGATGAGCTGTTAGGTGAGTGCTAGCTAGCTACTGTACCCACACACACACACGCACACACACACACAGACACGCACACACGCACACATGCACGCACGCACACACACACACATGCACACACACATACACACACACACACACACACACACACATGCACATACACACACACACACACACACACACACACACAGATATAGACGTCTGTGCGGGCTGAAAGAATATAGTTAATGTCTTTGCAGGCCACATCCAGTCTGAATAGGGCCACTGTAGACTCAGGGTCCTTGGTCCTGGGCCAGCCGGTAGGTTGGGGCTAAGGGTGGTCGATGGTGCATTGAGCAGTAGGCCCTCACTCCAAACGCCCAGGATAGGCAGATCAATTGGGGTGTTAAGTGTCTCTCCCCTCCACGCCTCTTCACTGACACTAGGGCACTTGAAGCAGAAGAGGGGCCATCTTGTTAACATGGATTTTCCCCCTTCATCAGTGACTCTCTGGACCATGGACAGCTGGGGACTAACTGACTGACTGACTGACTGGCTGGCTGACTGACTGGCTGACTGACTGACTGACTGGCTGGATGGATGGCTGACTGACTGACTGATTGGTTGGCTGGCTGACTGACTGGCTGGATGGATGGCTGACTGACTGACTGACTGATTGGTTGGCTGGCTGACTGATTGGTTGGCTGGCTGACTGACTGACTGGCTGACTGGCTGACTGACTGGCTGGCTGGCTGGTTGGCTGGATGGCTGGCTGGGTGGCTGAATGATTGGATGGCTGACTGGATGGCTGACTGGCTGACTGACTGACTGACTGACTGATTGGGTGGCTGGCTGACTGACTGACTGGCTGACTGACTGACTGGCTGACTGGCTGGCTGGCTATCTGACTGACTGACTGACTGACTCAGCCCTACCTAGACAACCTCATCCCTACCTAGACCACCTCATCCCTATCTAGAGCACCTTAGCCCCGACCTAGACCTCAGCAGCAAGGCTCTGTCTATCTCCTACCTCTACCCCCACCCCCACCTGGGGCTGGTTAAGAGAGAGACGGGGGGGACTGTGGGGGGGGGGACTGGAAGACTCCCAATGGCCGCCACCAGTACCTTCTCTACTCTCTACTCTACTCTGCCACCATGAAGCCCCTCTACTCTCCTATACCCACCCTCCCTCCCTCCCTCCCTCCCTCCCACTCAGCCAGCCAGCCAGCCAGCCAGCACTCTCTCTCCAGACCCCATGCAGCCTCACTCTGTCTGTCTCTCCCTTCCCTCCCTCCCACACACACACACACACACACACACACACACACTTTTGTGGGGGTTTTCGGAGCAGTGAATTCCTGAGGGCTATCGGGTTTCGGGTTGCCGTGGTGATGGAGCGGGGAGGCAGGGTCCATTAATCATTTAGAGCGCTGCACAGAGTGGAGGTCATCCTGATTGCAGGGGATAGGGTATCATCCCTATGCCCCCCCCCCCACCCTCCGCCTCCCCCCCACACCCTCCCAGCAACCCCCCCAGCACCCCGCCTGGGACCTCCTTGATTTGAATTTAAAAAGATTAAGATGCCACCCCCCCCTTCTCTCCTCTCCTCTCCTCCATCTCCTCTCCTCCATCTCCTTCGACCTTACACACACACATACATACACACAAATATACACATGTACACACATGTACACACACACACACACACACACACACACACACCGACTCTCAGGCATCGTCAGCGGCCTGCTCCGCCGTATCATGTGACCTGGCTGGAGGGAGCCGCGTGGATTAAGAGATTGGAGAACTGCGTTTATTTTTCAGGGATTCACTGAAACACTAGACTCACACAGGTGTCCACGGAAGAGAGGGAGAGAGAGATGGAGTGTGTGTGTGTGTGTGTGACAGAGAGATAGGAGCCTGGAAAAAGGACATTATTCATTGCCCTCTTGCATGTCCCTCTCTTGTTCTCCTTCCATTCCTTCTCTCTCTCCCTCTCTCTCTCTCTCTCTCTCTCTCTCTCTCTCTCTCTCTCTCTCCTTCTCTTCAGTCACTTGTTGCTGTGCTTTGTTGAAACTGGAAACAATAACTCAGTTTTATTTGTCCTCTGATGGTTCCACAGTCTTTCAAGGCCATAAAACGCTGCATTTGTTACAAAACCTTTATAACTTAATAGGAAAGTGTCTTTTACGAGCCCTGTAAGACAACCAGGGTCTGCAGGAGAGGAGAGGAGAGGAGAGGAGATGAGAGGAGAGGAGGGGAGGGGAGGTGAGAGAAGAGGAGAGAAGATGAGAGGAGAGGAGGGGAGGGGAGAGAAGAGGAGAGGAAAGGAAAGGAGAGGACAGGAAAGGAGAGAACAAGAGGAGAGGACATAAGAGGAGAGGAGAGGAGAGGACATAAGAGGAGAGGAGAGGAGAGGAGAGGACATAAGAGGAGAGGAGAGGAGAGGAGAGGAGAGGACATAAGAGGAGAGGAGAGGAGAGGAGAGGAGAGGACATAAGAGGAGAGGAGAGGAGAAGAAGGGAGAGGAGAGGAGAGGAGAGGAGAGGACATAAGAGGAGAAGAAGGGAGAGGAGAAGAAGGGAGAGGAGAAGAAGGGAGAGGAGAGGACAGGAGAGGAGAGGAGGGAAGGGGAGGTGAGTAGAGGACAGGACAGGAGAGGACAGGAGAGGAGGAGAGGCAAGAGGAGGAGAGGAGAGGAGCGGGGGAATTCTGGATGGAGGATCCAGATACATAAGAGACAGACCACCGCGTGGGCTAGCTGTCTGAGAGAGGCTGGGCCAGGGGTGGATGGCTGGGGAGAAGGGTGGGGAGTGATGGAGGGAGGGAGAGCAGGATCAGGTCACCCAGTCTAGGGGGGTTAGAGGGAGGAGGGGGGGGGGGGGTCAGGATACTGCAGCTCCTCTAAAAGAGACCAGACAG
>NC_137674.1:103462882-103495382 GCF_963989245.1 Nansenia antarctica
CACTGACCATCTTAATCCGCTACTGCCTATAGCTAATTAAAACTTGTAAGTCCCATCGCTGTGTGGGCATGATTCGCGCGTGCATGAGAACATTTCGCACTGTTATTTTGGAGACCCCCACAGAGTTCAGCTTATAACTCGAACCCTGCCTCACTCCATCCCTCTACACCCCTCTCCACACCCCTCGACCCTCCTCTCCACACCCCCTCTATACCCCTCTACACCCCTATCCACTCCCCTCCACACCCCTTTTTACCCCTCTACAACCCTCTGCACTCCTCTCCACACCCCTCTATACCCCTCTACACTCCCCATCCACACCCCTTTTTACCTCTCTACAACCCTCTACACTCCTCTCCACACCCCTCTATACCCCTCTGCACCCCTTTACACCCCTCTCCATCCCTACACCCCCCTCCACACCCCTCTACACTCCTCTCCACACCCCTCTATACCCCTCTACACCCCTCCTCTACACTCCGTCTGCACCCCCTCCAACCCTCTATACCCCTCTTACACTCTTCTCCACCCCTCTCTCCATCCCTCTACTGCTAACACTCTTCTCACTGTTTATTACCGCTATAGTGTTTCAGCGCTCTGCTAAAGAACTTGCGAGCAGGTGAAGTGGAGAGAGGCTGGTAAAACAACAAGAAGACATAAACTCTGAGGGCCATAAAACCACATGGGGTCTATCTGATCTGAGGGGCTGAGATTGATTCCAGACCGTCGTTTTTTATAGTTTGTGGAGAAGAATCTTCCCCTCTCTCCACTTCATAATATGATACGGCTCTGCTCTGGGCTGGGCTGGGCGGGGCACCTTCTTCTCCAGATGGAGGCTGGTGGAGGTGGACATCGGAGGACAGGTTCATTGTGTCAACGTGTGTGTGTGTGTGTGTGTTTTGATGCCGTTCCTCATTCCGTTCCGTGCGTTCCAGCGAGCCCCGCCCGAGTCCTCCGACGTCGACCGTCCGCACCACCAGCCTCCTCCTGGTTCAGACAATAGCCTTTGTTGAGTTTCTGCCCCCCCCCTCCGTCCCTCTCCTCTGTCTCTTCCTCATACCTGAGGGGTCCTTACGAGGACACGGAGACGAGCCTTTAAAATGGCAGCTATTGTTGCACAGAGTTTTCCTTTTATTAAAGGAAGGGCTCCTTTTACCCATCCATCACTAGGGTGTCACAATAGCCCTGAGCTCTGAGCTGCGTGGCGGAGAATGGGGGGGGGGGGGGGGGGGGGAAGTAGGGGTGGGGGGGACCTTGGGGCCAGGATAGACTACACAGGTGACTCCTTGGATAGTTGGTGGGTGTGTGTGTGTGTGTGTGTGTGTGTGCGTGTGTGTGTGTGTGTGTGTGTAAATAGGGGGAGGGATATTCAGCTCACCTGTGGTGAATAAGAGAAAAAATGGAATTGCATTTCATTCAAGCGTGTAGTTCGGCCACCTCCATTGTGAAGACGATTCGATTCCGAAAGAATCATTGCACAACACTGCTTCTACCGCTTCTATTTCACATGACTTTCCAGGACCACCAATTAGCCTAACTGACCGATACAGACACAAGCCCAAAAATTAGCTTTTAACTGTTTACAGAAAGAAAAAAAAACACAACATCAAAGTCTTGATACAGCGGCTCGGTCCACAGCGTTGGAACACACAAGACACGTCTTGGCACGCTAACTCCAAACATGAGACCCCGGCTGCACATTCCCCGGGAAGCATTGAATTGAGTTGCCGTTCGCCGTTGTAAATTGAACTCGACTGGACCAATAAAAAAGCCTCGTCTCCGCCGGCGGGTCGCCGTGGGGTCAGGCCCCTCTCCCCGATCGAGAGCGACTGATCAGACTCTGTGTTTTGCCCAAAACACAAACAGTGAAACTCATACTTCAACAATGTCAGCTCGGCTCCGCCGCGCCGTCACTCAGGGCCCGGGCCTCGGCCGCCGAGGCAGGATGGAGAATAACACACGGCCGGGAGGGGGGAACCAGAGGATCCTATGTCACTTCCTGTTCCACCCACGGCTCTGTGACCTTGCTAGCGATCTGTCCCCGAGCTACTCGGTTTCCTCCAACGCTCACCCTTCTGTCTCTGTGTGTCTGTCTGTCTGTCTGTCTCTGTGTGTCTATCTGTCTGTCTGTCTGTCTCTCTGTCTTTCGGTCTGTCTACCTACTTGTCTTTCTCTCTGTCTTATTGTCTGCCTGTTTCACTGACTGTCTGTCTGCCTCCCTACCTGTCTGTCTGCCTCCATACCTGTCTGCCTGCCTTCATACCTGTTTGTCTGCCTCCATACCTATGTACCTGTCTGTCTGCCTGTGTCTTTGTGCCAGCTTGTTCCAGTGGGCAGTTGGCACTGTTTGCATTAGACATTAGACACACACTGTTAGGGCAGGGGAGCTACTCACCCTCCCTGGGACTGGTGCCAGCCTGCCAACCTCTCCTCCCTGTGTGTGTGTGTGTGTGTGTGTGTGTGTGTGTGTGTGTGTGTGTGTGTGTGAGTGTGCCTGCCAACCTGCCAGCCAGCCAGCCTCACTCCTCTACACCCATGCTTGACCACAGAGCGTCAGGAGAGAGAGAGTGTTTCTGTTGCTCTTGGATCTCCCTTTCAAAGGGCCTTTTTCTTGCCCTGTCTCTCCAGAGCTCAGCTTCACCCCCCCCACCCCCACCCCCCCATTCCCTGTGGTCCTGCTGGCCAAGAACACGGCTTCTCTGAACACTGAATATTTCATTTTGGGGGGGAAAAAGCACTGATAGATTAAGAAAACAACCTGGATGTGTTGGTTCAGGGGTGCAGTTAGCAGCGCGGCTAGCAGCTGGGAAGGTGAGACACAGGTGAACGGCTCGGCTCATTAAATTAGCATTGACTCTGGCTAGGGTGTCTCTATATAAAAGCCTGCACTGACTGAGTCAAGTGTGTGTGTGTGTGTGTGTGTGTGTGTGTGTGTGTGTGTGTGTGTGTGTGTGTGTGTGTGTGTGTGTGTGTGTGTGTGTGTGTGTGTGTGTGTGTGTGCGCGTGCATGTGTGTGCTGACTGAGTCAAGTGTGTGTGTGTGTGTGTGTGTGTGTGTGTGTGTGTGTGTGTGTGTGTGTGTGTGTGTGTGTGTGTGTGACTGAGGCAGCCTACTCTAATCCCACACGTGGCAGGATGAATTGATTGAATTACCTACAAGATTACAGAAGGAAAAAGTCCTCAGATATGCTGAGAGGTTTCAGAGAGGCCTTCTGGGTAATTCACAAGGAGGCCGTTTCTGCAGAGAAACTGAACCAGGCGACCGCTCACAACCTGCATTTGCTCAGCACAGCAAAATGAAAGTGGCTAAAAATGTAATAATAGAACTAATAATTCTCTAATATTAGAGAATTATTACTTCTATTAATATTAGAGATTTATTCGTTTTATTATTTAATCTTTACTGTGATATATCACTGTGACACTTTAATTTAGTTAATTTATTCAAATAAACACTGTTCATAAAAGCGTGATAATTTTAGTTATAGCGCTGCAATGATACATATTATAATCCGTTGCCATGACACTGAGTGAGAGCATCATCGCCTTAGCTACAACTTGATCCCACTTCTACAACCACAACTGTATTAACAGCTGTTATAGTGATCAGTGATTGCTCAATTTGTGATAATTAAATGATTATTTCATTTATGACAGAAATACTCTCAGATATTTTCAGTCCAAAATATTTAATTAAATGTAAATTTCTTGGTAACGTGAGTTCCATGTGTGATGTTGTTCTTACAATACTCTTGTCTTGTAACCACATTGTATTATTATCTTGTGTTATATTACATTTTAGTCATTTAGCAGTCACATTTGTCTAAAGTAAGTGAATCAACTAAACACACCCATCGTTGAAACCAACCAACAAGATCACTGCAGTATGTGCAGCTTTGGCCAAGATAATTGACATCATGCTTTAGTGGACATCAAGACATCAAGATTTACTGGATCTTTCATTGAACAAGCCACTGAAATGTCTGTAACAAATTAAAGTAACAATAAATTACATTTGAACATGGATTTACGTTGAATTCCAAAAGTCTAGTGCTGTCCACAGTCTGGTACAGCATTTTCCAGCCATAATGAAGAACATGAACAGGAGTCAACATGAATACATTGACATACTTAGATAGAGAATGTGTGGTTTATTGTTTAGTAAGTTGATGAAAGGTAACCTAACTGGTGAATCTCTATGTCTGGTTGGGGGTCCGCTCATGTTGCTTGTTGCCTTCATGTGAACCCTGTTGTACTTTTTCTTCATGTCCCTCAGCAAAGTCAAAGCCTCTTCATATTCTTCATTGGAGACAGCCTTATATGTAGTCTTATATGGAGTTGATCATTACATAGTCATTGAGTTTAGTTCCTTGTTTCACGTGCATGATAACCCAGAAAGTACATTTACAAAATCAATTTCCAAACAGTGGAAAACAACACATTAATACAATGTTGTTTAAGACAGATTTTAAAATATATATATTTCACCTGGGGAGTGTCAGAATGTTAATAGAGGAACATGTATTTGATTTCTATTCATCTAAATATGTTTTTATAATTCCAGTTATCCAACTGCAAATACAAGGAGACAGCTGTGGAACACACCTCACCTCCTCTTCCTCCTCTCCCTCCTCTCCTTCCCACTCCCTCCTCTTCCTCCATCTCCCTCCTCTCCTCCCTAATAACATGCTTCTCCTCCCTAACATGCTTCTCCTCCCTAACACACCTCTCCTCTCTCTCCTCTCTCTCCTCAACACACCTCTCCTCCTCTCTCTCCTCTCTCTCCTCAACACACCTCTCCTCCTCTCTCTCCTCAACACACCTCTCCCTCCCTCTCCCTCCTCTCCTCCCTAACACGCTCCTCCTCTCCCTCCCATCCTCTCACATGTACAGTATAGAGTTCTAAGGTTCTGTCTAAATTGGGTTTTGTCCGTCTATATGTGTTTTCCTTTACAAGTCCTCAGACTGGGGACCCCGTATGGAACCGACACCATGGATCTTACAGACACCCCCCAAAGAAGCCCAGTTAAACACCCCAGAACCCTAAAGAGAGGAAAGACTTTGGTAATGAGATTTTCACCCCAAACATCAAACTCCAATGTTGCGCTAGTTTTTCCGCTCCATCGGGGAATATAAACTTTAAGAGCCTTTTCGCTATCAGTGACCCAGAGAGGGAAGGCCTTCGCTGCAGAAGTGGTCCCCTAATTACCAGTGTGAATGTGAGTGTGTGTGTGTGTGTGTTTGTGTGTGTGTGTGTGTGTTCCGCGTGTGCGTGTGTGTGTATGTGCCTGCTTGCGTGCGTGCGTGCGTGCGTGGGTGTGTGTGTGCATGTGTCTGTGTGTGTGTGTGTGTGTGTGAGAGAGAGAGAGAGAGAGAGAGAGAGAGAGAGAGAGAGAGAGAGAGAGAGAGAGAGAGAGAGAGAGAGAGAGAGAGAGAGAGAGAGAGAGAGAGAGAGAGAGAGAGAGAGAGAGAGAGAGAGAGAGTCACAGCTGGGCACAATGACACCTTTGCATGTCCAGTTAGAGCAGGAGGGGTGGCCTCTAATTTCTGTCATCACTATGGCTGGGCTGATTTACTGACCGTAAGACAACACTGAGAGAGAGGCCTCCCATTATACACCCTGTCTGTCTGGCTGTCTGTCTCTCACACCTTTATACACCCTGTCTGTCTGTCTCTCACACCATTATACACCCTGTCTGTCTGTCTGTCTATCTGTCTCTCACACCATTATACACCCTGTCTGTCTGTCTGTCTCTCACACCATTATACACCCTGTCTGTCTGTCTGTCTGTCTCTCACACCATTATACACCCTGTCTGTCTGCCTGTCTCTCACACCATTATACACCCTGTCTGTCTGTCTGTCTGCCTGTCTGTCTCTCACACCATTATACACCCTGTCTGTCTGTCTGCCTGTCTCTCACACCATTATACACCCTGTCTGTCTGTCTGCCTGTCTCTCACACCATTATACACACTGTCTGTCTGTCTGTCTGTCTCTCACACCATTATACACCCTGTCTGTCTGTCTGTCTGTCTGTCTCTCACACCTTTATACACCCTGTCTGTCTGTCTGTCTCTCACACCATTATACACCCTGTCTGTCTGTCTGTCTCTCACACCATTATACACCCTGTCTGTCTGTCTGTCTCTCACACTATTATACACCCTGTCTGTCTGTCTCTCACACCATTATACACCCTGTCTGTCTGTCTGCCTGTCTGTCTGTCTCTCACACCATTATACACCCTGTCTGTCTGTCTGCCTGTCTGTCTGTCTGTCTCTCACACCATTATACACCCTGTCTGTCTGTCTCTCACACCATTATACACCCTGTCTGTCTGTCTGTCTGTCTGTCTGTCTCTTACACCAACCTGAACTGGAACTGGTGAATTCAAGCTGACTTGAAGGACATGTGGTTTCCAAAAGAACCTATTAGAGAGACCCCCCCCCCCCCACCCCCCGATCCCTCCTCAGTCCCTAGTCCCCACCTCAACCCCAACGTACCCGCCCCACCCCTCAGTCCCCACCTCAACCACAACCCCCGCCCCCTCCCCCTCCCCCTCTACTCCCTCCTCCTCCCTCCTTAGTCACCCGCCCCCTCCCAGGTCAGCCAGCCCAATAAAAATACAGTATTCTACAACCTCCACTGCAGGAGGAGATTTGTGGATCTGGACAGCACGGAAACGGAGAGAGAAAAACTGAAAAACAAAAAAACAAAGAAGAAAGAAAGAGGGGAATTGTAAAACAAGCAAACTAACGTCCTCTAGGAAAGTGAATTTAGTGAGTGACACTGGACGACCATTTGAAGTCAAGCCGAGGGGGGAAAAGAGGGAATACAGTAGAACGAGAGAGAGAGAGAGAGAGAGAGCGGGGGAGGAGAGGAGGAGGGGAGGAGGGAGGAGAGGAGAGGAGAGGAGAAGAGAGGGGGGGATAATGGTGCACCAGAGTGTGCCTGTAACAGAGGTCAGACAGGGAAACTTCAAAGTCCTGGTCCAAACCCGGGGTATTTTTATGTGGGTCTCTGTGTTCTGTCCCGGTTGGGCTGAGGTCCAGGGGGGAGCAGGGGGCTTATAAAAGACATGTTCAGCCTATTATTGACATCCTATCTCTGCAGACCTCTCTGACCTCCGTGAGGCGTACAGGAATACTACACATTCATTACCCAGACCGCCACAGGAATGCATTTACACAGAGAGAGAGAGAGAGAGAGAGAGAGAGAGAGAGAGAGAGAGAGAGAGAGAGAGAGAGAGAGAGAGAGGGAGAGAGAAAGGGGGAGAGAGAGAGAGAGAGAGGGAGTGATAGAGAGAGAGAGAGAGAGAGAGGGAGAGAGAGAGAGAGAGAGAGGGAGAGAGAGAGAGGGAGTGAGAGTGAGACAGAAAGGGGGAGAGAGAGAGAGGGAGAGAGAGAGAGAGAGAGGGGGGGAGTGAGAGTGAGACAGAAAGGGGGAGAGAGAGAGAGAGAGAGAGGGAGAGCAAGAGAGAGAAAGAGCGAAAGAGAGAGAGGGGGAGAGAGGGACATCCTGGCTTTATTGGCCATTAGAGACTGTGGGGTAAAGCAGGCCCGTTTGTTTGGCTAAGTGGTGCAATTTTGGTGTTTAAGTATCTCATGTCACTTCCACTTGCAACAAGGCAAGTGATACAACCTTTCACACACACACACAAAAACACACGCACACACACACACACACACACACACAGACTATTTCTAATAAACTCGATACTAAACTTTTTATATCTCACAAATACACAAATATGTATTCGTTGCATAATTCATATGTCTTGAATATCTGCTTAAATGAATCAGTGAAGATCTGTTTGAATGTGATCTGACTACACAGCAGACCAACTGTGTGTGTGTGTGTGTGTGTGTGTGTGTGTGTGTGTGTGTGTGTGTGTGTGTGTGTGTGTGTGTGTGTGTGTGTGTGTGTGTGCGTGCGTGCGTGCGTGCGTGCGTGCGTGCGTGCGTGCGTGCGTGCGTGCGTGTATGTGTGTGTGCTCAGAGTGGAGAGGCACGGGTTATTGGTCATCATGGCGTTCTTCATGTGGTCCGTTTCTATTGGCCGGAGGATGATGAGGTCATGTGATGAGGTCACATAGGTAAGTTATAAATAAGTAATGATATTAATTATATTTTTTTATCAATATTGTTTATCAATGTTGTTAATATTGTTTCATTGTAATGATAACAACAGCGTATCGTCTAGTTTGAGCTATTTCTGTGACACGGTCTGGTGAAATGGTCTGCATTTCTCAACTCACACAAATGACCAAAAAGCGTATTATTATTATTATTATTATTTGTTTTTTTATTATTTTATTTTTTGCATATTACGAAAGTGTAAGTGTTGATGAGCCCACTCAATATAACAAAGAACAGTTTTAGGATCACTAAATACTTAATCATTAGTGAATTGGATTCACTGTATTGTCTGCCGTCAGCTACTGGGTTAGTGATACATTGCTTGTAAACAAACGTACGTGTTAGGACGGGTTCAAAAGCAAGGACTGTGTGATCATCTAATTATGTGTACCGGTAGTTATATGTTTTAGCATGTTGATGTTCTATCAGCATGTAGTGATGTGCTAAACATGCAGTTAGATGTTCTTAGCGATGTTCTTTCTTAGCTGTTACCTAGCTACCAACGTGATGGTAGCAAACACGTCTGTTTTGATTTTTTTGTACGCTGGTACACGTCTGTACCAGCGTTTTTCTCTGGTATTTGGTTTGAGGTGTAACATTCAAATAAGCATATCCTCTTCATATCCTCTTCAACTGTTTTCTGATTTCAATGTATGACACATCATTTGAAAATGTACAATCTGCACTTTCATAATCTGTACACAAATGAAAAATGACCTTGCCCTAGTTGGGCACTTTTTCACCAGACCCTGTCAGCAATGTAGTAAGTGGAGGATTCACCATCACTTTCAATGAGATTCATTGGTGATGATGAACAGACAGACAGGCAAGGCAGGCAGACAGACAGAGGCAGGCAGACAGACAGACAGATAATCCAGGTAGATAGTCAGACACCCAGACAGACACACAGACAGACACAGAGACACACAGACAGACAGACAGACACACACACAGACAGACAGACAGACAGACAAGCAGACCCAGCCAGCCAAGACAAGCAGACAAAGACAGACAGACAGACAGACAGACAAACACACAGATAGAGACAGACAGACAGACAGACAGACAAACACACAGATAGAGACAGACAGACAAACATTTAACATTTACACCAAAGTGACTTAAAACAAATACATGTGTCGAAGTAAGTGAATCATTTATCATCAGTCATTCATAGCAAGAAAAAGTAATCTATACTAGGGCCATGGGCCATTGGCACTCACGGTGCTCGAAGAAAGACAGACAGACACAACAAGTGGCGGTAATCAGCTGGTGATCTTCCAGGAGTAAATGAACTTCTTGTCAGCCCATAAATCTGAATCTGTGGCCTGACTCACGCTGGGCGTCGCCAAGTCTCACACAACGGACCAGAAGCCCATACTGGACCTGAGGATTATAGACATGTGCACTGCCTTGGCCGGGACAACCGTCTCTCCCCCCTCCCCCCTCCCCCCTCCCCCTCCTCCCCCCCCGCCTGCCCCGAGGACGACGAGGTCTGAACAGCTGCAGAGCTACTTGTCTGCTCTGAGTTACAGCGAGGCGACTGGCTGTTGGCTTTTATTGATAATATTACAGTAGTTGATGTAAATATGACTGCAGTGGCCTACCCCCTCTGTGTGGGTCTGGGCTGGTCTGCACGACACAGCCCTGACCCCGCCCCCCCCCTGTGTGTGTGTGTGTGTGTGTGTGTGTGTGTGTGTGTGTGTGTGTGTCTGTGTGTGTGTGTGTGTGTGAGTGTGTGTGTGTGTGTGTGTCTGTGTGTGTGTGTCTGTGCGTGTGTGACCCTCATACACACCTCCCCAAGGTAGAGCACAGGCAGGCAGTGGTTCGCAGGAAGCCGTAAGCCAATCTCACCACTATAAATATTCCCGGCTTTTGACAAAGGTTTCGTACATCTTTATATATTTATATATTTCCATTTTATGATATTTCGGGCCGTAACTTCAAGCGAGGACATCCATCAGTTCTTCCCACTGGTTTCTTTGGGTTGTTTAACATCCAGTAGTATACTGCTATAAGGCGACATCGCAAACTCAGAGTTCAAAGGTCACTGCTGAGCTATACTGTTGATGAAAAATGCTACAATACTACACACTCTGTTTGGGAGACCGAGTGCCTCTCTCCTGCTCTCTCTCTCTTTCTGTGTCTTTCTCTCTCTTTCTCTCTCTCTCTCTCTCACACACACACACACACTCTCTGCCCTGCGCCAGCTGCAGAGTGTGTGCAGACAGGCCAATGACGAGGTCTTTCATGTGCCTTGACCTGTGGGTGTAAAGTCAGCATTAATGCCTGAACGTTCACTCCTCTCTCCTGTCCTCACTACTGTAGCCACACACACACGCGCACACACACACGCACACACACACACACACACACACACACACGCGGGTGCACGCACACTCACACACACACGCACACTCACACACACGCACGCACACACACACACAGACACACACACACACGCACACTCGCACACACACACGCACGCACACACACACACACACACACACACACACACACACACATTCAGATCCCACGGCCCACAGCTGCAGTCCACCCACACACACCCCATTCCTTCCCTGACGCAGAGAGGAAACACAGCTTTACTGTAGCAGCCTGCCTCTCCAGTAACGCCACCACCCTGCCAGCACTTTAATGTGGTAACCATCCAATAATACTCCGGCATCTCTACATGATTGATACGAGCCGCTAACGAGACGCAGCTCCCTGACAATATGAAGACAAAGGGCAGTTATTTCATTATCCTCTCATTATTCATCTTTCCACTTCTGATTAGATTGGGTTCTCCTGCCAGATTAGCCATCTGCTGGCTGGGACGGAGATCTGTACGCATCTGTACGCACACACACGCACACGGGCGCACATACGCACAGGCGCGTGCGCACACACACAGACGTGTGCGCTAGCAGGCGCACACACACACACAGACATACGCACAGACGCGCGCACACACACATCTGGGAGGACAGGATGAGAAGCGTTATTTTTCAGGTTAGACTCATTGAGATGAAATCTATTTTTCTTCAAGAGAGGCTTCCTAATATTGAATCATGTATTTGTGTATGATTTTAGAGAGTGTGTGTGTGTGTGTGTGTGTGTGTGTGTGTGTGTGTGTGTGTGTGTGTGTGTGTGTGTGTGTGTAGATATGAAGATAGTGCTGCCTGTTGCAAGTGTAGAGTTGCCAGTGTGGAATGGACACATGTAGCAATTTATCACTTGTCTCTCAGCGCGCAAGTGGGTGGCCGTGCTCTGGGTATTATTGCAATTTGCGAGCAATTGACAGTAATCCTCCTCTGTCTCTCTCTCTCCCTCTCTCTCTCCCCCCGCCCGCCCAGTGAAAGCCATCTTCCCCTGCATGCAGTGAAGCACGTCTTCACTATACCCGGGCCTACCTTAGATCTACAGAAACGTCTCCATATGTAGCTAGACAGTAGTATCCACAGTTCTTATTGTTACTCTGCTGCTATTGTAGTGTGTTGTGTTGTGTTATGTTGTGTTGTGTTGTGTGGAATGATTAGAATAAAATCCTAGAATAATTGATAAGGGGCTGTGGTAGATAGACACCTATTTTTCATATCTCTACATTTTACATTTTAGTTATTTAGCATTAGCCACGTTTATCCAAAGAGACAGACCTATCCAGTAAGTGCATGTGTCTAAATGAAGTGAATCAACCAAGTGGAACTACACTACATATATCATTTTCTCATTGTTTATCAATCAATACATATACTCCTTTTTGTACTCCATTTCATAACTATATATTTTTATATTTTCCTAATGTGGCTAATACAATATTTTGTGTGTTGGGGTGAAGAACAATGATTATTTCATTATGTGGGGGTTTTCTGCTTGGGTATCTGTCACTGACAATGTGCAATTGATTATTGATTACAATCTACATAATGTAATAGGCCAACTGATGCTAAGTGGTGCACATGGAAGAAATGTTAATAAATAAATTAAAACATAACATCACTAGTGCTTGATCATATTAAACACCAAATGACCATGACCATAATGCTCCTGATATGAAACACATTGCCACCTCCAAGGGCTGTCAACTGAAACACTGTCATCTCCATGGTGATGTCAACTGAAACACTGTCATCTCCATGGTGATGTCAACTGAAACACTGTGATCTCCATGGTGATGTCAACTGAAACACTGTCATCTCCATGGTGATGTCAACTGAAACACTGTCATCTCCATGGTGATGTCAACTGAAACACTGTCATCTCCATGGTGATGTCAACTGAAACACTGCCACCTCCATCAGGTGTAAACTGAAACACTGTCACCTCCACGCCACTCTGTCATGGCTTTTCAGTGTACTGGCGCCCCGCGGGTGGAATGAGCTTCCCAATGCTGTCAGGACTGCAGAGTCACTCCCTATGTTCCTCCGTAGACTAAAGACCCATCTCTTCAGGCTACACCCTAACTGTCCCACCTAAGACCTCTTCATTCCCACTACCTCCCTGTACAGTTTCTCTACTGTAAATCTAATTCTGCCTTCTTCTAGTAATACGACTGCCAATGGCCTTGGGCCTGAGCATAGATTTATCTTGCGATGACTGATGGATAGATGATTCACCTACTTAGACAAATGTATTTGTTGTAAGTCGGCTTTGGATAAAGGCGTCTGATAAATGCCAAAAATGTCCAAATGTAATGTAAAACCTCCATGATGTTGTCAACTGAAACACTGTCATCTCCATGGTGATGTCAACTGAAACACTGTCATCTCCATGGTGATGTCAACTAAAAAACTGTCATCTCCATGGTGATGTCAACTGATGCTGACCAGGAGAAGTGAGAAAGTAAAAACATATCGGAGGTCCGTGACATGGAGGACAGGCTCAGTGTAATGCATGGAATGGAATGGTATCAAACGCGAGCATGAAGAGTTTGTTTATCAATGATTTGAAATACCTGATTCATTTGTTTTGATAGATAGCGTTGTGTACTTTAGCCCTTCATTTTGACATGTCTGACTGTTTGCCTAATGCCAGATATGTGTGGGTTTATTGACAAGCAGTAGAATAAGTTTCAACGTTAACATTAGCAACAAAAGCTAAAAATATATCTATAAGAAGAAGAGAAAAGGACTGAAGTCTAATGAGACGTTGGAGCGGCCTCCCCCCAGCCTAAGCCCCGTCCTTCCTCCGCCGTGGTAATAGGGCTGTGGCTGCTGCACCACAGATTGATTGTAATTGTTAGCTTCCTGAACAAGTGCTTGCGTTTTGCAGGCGTTTAATTTGCCCATACTGGCAAGAATTAAAAAGCAATCATGAAATTCAACTCTTCCATAAAAAAAACGAAACTAAGTGTGCTATTTAGAAAGCAAAACTTTCTCTACAACATGAGGGCTCATATCACATAATTAGAGGGAATCTAAAGAGTAAAATGCATGATGAACAATCTGATACCGTGAGGAGGAAGTCGTTAGGATAGTGAAGGAAGGCAATTAGAGAGTTTGGCTCTTCATAGACACATGTTCCTCAGACGCAGGCATGTCAGGATCACTGTGAGAGGGGGCTGAAGACACTATGTATTCATATAAGTAATAACACTTTATACGCTGTTGCTCTATCCTTGTGTAATAACGCTGTAATAACGCTATAATAGCACTTTTAAACATGATATGTAGAGTTTTGTATTTTTTTGTTATCGCACAATTGGAATTAGATTAGATTTAGATTAGATTAGATTCAACTTTATTGTCATTACCAGACAACGAAATGCAGTTTAGCATCTAACCAGAAGTGCAAATAGTGATATAAAAACATGATATAAAAACATGGCAATGATAGTGATAGGTACAGTAGGGTAAGTATGGTAGTTTAGATGTATATACAGTATATATAGAACTAGGAACCATCCCTATTCTGCTTGTGTGATAACAAAACCCACTAAACTCCATAACCATGCAATTACAAAACAAGTGCTTCATGACTATGTAATAACAGGTTAATACATTGTTGATACGATAGTAACAACAGTGCGAGTGTTACTAACGCAGGTGTAAGAGCACCGTACTGTACGGTGTCATGTGTTACTGCACATCCACGATGACCTTTAGAGACAGTCACTGTTGTTGCCATCAACTCCTAGACAGAGGCCTGCAGAAAGGAAGGGGGGACATCGGATTTCATGAGGCGCACGAAAACAAACCTTCAAAGCAACAAAAGCTTGGCGAGATTAAACCTTCAACAGATTGTTTACGTCCACGTGGTCAAGCGTCATGTCTACAGTAACGGCGGCATGCACGCTACTGTTACGCACGACAACGTGCACCACAGAGTGTACTTGTACAGCGCGGTCGGTGTGACACATGAACACAGCTGACTGTATCGGTGAAGTATTTACAAGCCATGTGGCTGCTGACTCCACCTGAACTCTGTGTATCCAGCTTCACCGCAAAACCATAAAAAGCCAGAGGCCAGGAATGGATACAAGCTCGCTCCGCGTTAGCATGCGGCTAATTACTCTGCATCACTTTTAATGAAAGCTTTCCTGACGGATATAAACACAGTGCTGTAAAAAGGGCATGCTGCATAAGGGAAACACATTAGACGGTGCAGTGTATTTCTGTGTGAAACAGGAACAGGGGAGGATGGGTGGAGGGACAAATCGGAGGACGGGCTCAATGTAATGCATGGAACAGAATTAGGAATAGTACTTTGATACCATTCCTCCTTCCCTTCCAGGCGTTACAATGAGCCCCGTCCTCCGATTTCTACCTCCACCTAGCCTCCCCTGGAGTGTCCATAATGTAAAGAGAGCCTCGCTAGGCTGTTGGAGTCACACTGGACTGATTATAAGGTTAGAGAGCAGAGTTCGAGAGGAGGTATTAGATAGTAAAAGTACCCGGGCGTGGCCTGGGGTGGTCCAGTGGTCTAGCACCATGGCCTACTAGTGCACATGTCAGCGTAGGTTCAAATCTGGCCCATGCCCCTCCTGAGATACCCTCTCCTCCTTACAACGCAGTGGGAATCATTCCTCCATCTGACCAGAGATTATTTCCCCCAGTCAGTCAATAGATAGAATCTCTAGCTGTCTACTGTACAGCTGGTTTCATAAACACAATGAGAGGAACCATGCATGAAAATCCCCATCGCTGACCTTAGGAACGCTATCATTGTGTGTAATGCTTTAGCTTACCCTACTACGGTGCATCTGTCATTAGATACTTCATTTGAATCCTAGAAACTGTTATTGTCCACACAATGTGGATATCTGCCTTTAGCTTCACCCAAGGCCTCTCTCTCCCCTTGGTGCCCGACAGGTGAAAGGTGCATAGGACAGATTATTAGATGAGTTTCCTGAAAAACGTTGTAGGTATAAGACTTAAGGAGGCTGTGCATAAAGATCATCTTAGTGCTAGTAGCTTTGGAGAAACTCTTCCTGGATCTATGTACCCATCCACCCTCTGGCACCCTTTGAGTAGAGAAAATGAAGAAACAGAACGCACAAGTCTTCTCAACCTGTTCACAGAGCATTTTTAGTTTCACAATATTTCACAGATCTGACAATAACAATTTGTAAGATGTTCTTTTTGTACAACTTATTTAGTCTAAGGAGCTAAAATTCCTGGGAATTTATCAATAATGTCAGCTTGATATGGAACAAGTGATCTAAACTGTGTATATCTTATCCAGTCCTACATCTGACAGAACACGATACAGAACACGATAAAAACGGTGATATCCAAACCAAAAGATGGTCGGCTACTAAGAATAGCTTGATAACATGGCACTTTTTGTTTCCCTGTTTGAGCTGTTTTGCGGTTGTTATTGTCCTCGGAGTTCATCCGATCTGTCTTTGCGCGAGCGCGTGTGTCACCCTGGGTGATTTGGAGTGTTGTCATAATATTATACAACGGTATTGCTACCCTTGTTATGGACATACTGAGTCTAAAGCCCCAGCTACGACCTTGGATTCATAGTTTGACAACTGTAGCGCTTCATCCACTGAGGTTTCTATTGATTTTCATCATTTTATAAAACGGTAGGCCCAATTATTATTAACGTTGCGGACATAGGCCAATACTTGAACTAAAATTATCTTTAAACAATTCTATAATAATTATAACAATAATAATAATTACTCCAATAATAATATTAATAATAGCAATAATAATCATACCAAAAATAATAACAATAATTATGATAATAATAATCACAATCATTATTCGTAATCATAATTTGTTCGAATTACAGTTTAAATAACATGAATAACAATCATAATAATATCATCGTTATATTAATCATAATAATACGAATAAATATGATGATAATTCTAGGCCCTTGTAATATAAAATAATACTGCTCTTTTATCAGGAAAACCACAAACTGAAAGTACCTGTCCATACATTCATTTATTCACAGTTTTGTAGGCCTATATAACCTACATAAAACATTATCATAGTGAAGGTTACTACATTCGCCGTCAGTGTTAAGTCTAGAGTCAGATTCGGTTATTAAAACAACATTAATAAATGCAACGTTAGGTTGATTTTGGGGTTGTTTTGTTAATGTCTATTGTTGCTGCGCGGTGCAGCGGCAGGTGCTCCCCGAGGCGGTGTTGACACTGCGGTTACCTTTGAGGAGAGAAGCCCGCTCGTCACACAGAGAACCTATTTGATCAGCCCCTCGCAGACAATGTTCAATGTCAATTTCCTAAACGAGCACGTATAGTGACGCCCGGCTCTGCCCGGGCACGTCGTTTTATGGTGCAAATAAATCGTTGAGGAAGCATTATTTTTAATTTGTATTTTAAGCAATCAGACTGATTTATTTGTATTGGAAGCATTATTCAACCTCATGAAGTTGCACGTCATTATTTAACGCTGGAATTAGGCTACAAGCGCCAACACTGCATTAACCTAGCCTATATATAGCTTTATAGCGAGTTTGTTTCTAATTGCATAGCAAGTGGATAATAATAACTCAATACTTGACAATTGAAGAAACGAAAGAAATCCCAAAACATGTTCATACAATGTTGTCATATACGTAGGCCCTAATCACAGTCATTTAGTGCAGTATAGAAGGTGTTACCTGATTTTCATCTTAGGTGAATGGGGGGCCTGTTACAAAGTAATACCAGAAGTTGTTTAGTAGCCTGTATGGTGTGTATCATCAATGACAGGCCTATGCTGTGCTGAGTCTGCGTAGAAAGAGCACACATGGACCCAAATTGGTCTCCAAATCTCTAATCACGCCTTTACACGAGACTGCCGTGGGCCTTAGCTGTTCGGCTGCTCGCGCTTGGTCGGCTTGACAAGAGACAGGTCCGGGAGATGTCACGCGCAGCCGGGGTCCCCGGGGACAATAAAGGTTACCGAGCGTGAAATATCGGAGGTGCTCGCGCAGCACTCCACTTCAAAATGATAGTGCAGTGCTATGGGACGTGAGAGGAGGGAGAAACCACCGAACAGAGCCTCAGTGTATACGGCTGAAGTAACCGAGCGAGCACTGAAAAGAAACAGGAATCCTAATATGTGATTGATTGAATGAATTAGTGTAAGTAGCGGCGGCCCACACCCCGGCAGCCGGGGCAGGCGGCCCCCGGACAGCGCTGAGGAAAGCCACTGGTTGCTCCAGCTAGTGATCTCTCACACCTGCGCTTTGGCGCAGATTTAATCTCAACCTAATGGCGTTTCTAGAGGCTCGCCAAAGACCCAAGTGAGGAGGAGGAGGACCTGTGCGTCCTTGTGTTTATCACAGCAACATATGCCACTAATGACACATGCATTTTCTCACAGGTTAAATTGATATAGGCCTATGTCAATGTGTCACTTAGTAGACTATAGTCCAAATGTATAGGCTACAATAACGTGCCCTATAGCCAGGCTATTCTCGAAAAGTATATAATATGAAACAACACTCAAATCAGATACGCATGCGTCATTGGATAGCCCTGCCGTCTCCACTGCGTGAACCCGTGTTTGACTGCCTGGCGGGGCTGTCAGTAAATGAAGACAAGATCTCTTCAGTCCTCTCTTGCCTGTGTAGGCCTATAGGGTAACAAGACAGATATAAACATTTAATTATTACATAGGCCCTCATTCATAGAGCCTTAAGCGGCGTAGACACCGCACGGCTGGGTTTGATTCTCTCTCCCTGTCTGCCCAACATGACATGTCCGAAAGAATGTAAGTCATCATGCTGCATGGGTCGGGCCCGTCCCGGGGTAAGCCGCGGAGAAGCACCCCGGCGCTCCCCCGACAACATCTTGCAGTAATCAGTCCAATTAGGGGAGGTCGTGGCGGAGAGCCTCTCGGGTTAGCGGTGGGAGGTTGTGAAAATAGGGGGCGGCTATTAGACGAAACACGATCCCCATTCATCAGCGCTGTAATAATCACGGCTTCGGACGAGCCACGCGGGGCCCGCGCGAAGCTCTGATCAGAATGATCCGTGGAAACAAGAGGTTTACAAACACTGTCAAGGCGAGACGGGGACCTTGATTCGGCCTGTCATTGCTCGGGTTGCCTCGGCCTCCTCCAGCGGGTTTGATGGGCACTTGTGACACATGCGCCGTGGCCCTGTTCCGGTTCCCCGTAAGGAATGCGTGATGAGGACAGGGGCACGAGCGGGCCACGGCGGTGGCGTTGACATGGAGGATCGTTCTCGGTCATGTTGACCTATTTGACCCTTTAAGCGCTTCTATTTCTTGGTCCTAAACGCCCAAAACACACGGAAGAACATGTTCATAGAGGCTAACGAACGTTATAACGCCCCACATACATGCCTACAATTTGAAATATTTTCATTCAGGGCCTACAAGGGATTGGTTGATGGCACTAATGGCATTTTAGCCATAGAATAGGCCTAATTACATTTAAAAAAACGTTTTCATTCATGCTAGGGGTGTCTGCTATAGTGGCTCTATTAGAGTTTATCACAAGGTGTTATAGAGTGGGACACACTGAGGTCCATTCACGGTCAACGCTAAAGTTATCATAAACGATTTCGGGGCTCTATGCATGTTATGACTGCAATTTAAAGGCATTTAGCTGTTTCCCTAAGATTGTTCGTGAAGATAAGCGAATTTAAAAGCCGTCCGAAGTGGCTGGTCTGTCAAACAGGGTTTCAGGGCTCATTTCAAACATGTGTGCTCGTTGCTTTTACACCGTGGAAAGCTGAAGGTGAAACACCTTCTTTTAGACCCGTCTAGAATCAACGGCACTGTTCGCTGTTTAGTAGCCCGACATCTCCTTTCAAAATATTACATTTTTAATTTAATTTAATGACATATAGGCCTACAATTGTTATATACATATGATATATTATACCTATATTAGGCCTACTGTATATTTACTTAGGCTACTAGTCGTATTAGTAGGCCTATTATTAGTAAGATTATTTAGTAGCCTATAGTATTAGTAGTAGTATTATAATTATTTTCTCTGTGAGAATGTAATGGAGAATAAGTTTTAAGTCGATGAAGCCCCATATTCAGAGTTATCTAGCTCATTAATGTCCAGTCTAATATCGTTATGTTGGGTATTTTTCAAACACTCGGACTCGTTTACAGGATTAAATCGAAGGGTTGTTTCTCTGAATATCCATTTCACCAGCCTTGTCCCCTGACGATTAACATCAGTCAAGCTAATGCCTAAATACCACTCTATGAACGGTGCTTCAGGCGAAACCCAAGTCAATTTATTAAACAGTGTTCCTTCTGCGAGTGAAAACACAACATGGAAACGGATAAGGTTCTTCTTACCAGATTATTCATCTTGATGATAAAAGGGAAACTAGTTAGTGAGATTGCGTTTCCGAGTCTTTAGCATGTCTGTCCTCGGCCAGCAAAATTGGCCAATTTATAAAGTAGATTTCATTTATGTGTGGGCTATAATTGTGTCCTGTTTACAGTAGGCTTGGGCAAAAAGGTGAATTTAGTATTGTGAAAAATATAAAACTATAGTAGTCCACTATAGAGTAGGCTACTCTGGGTTCGCTCACCAAAACATGTATCCTCTCATTGAGTTTTACGTTTTACTTGTTTATTGTGACGCACCATCACGAAAAAACTGAAATGCAAATGTCATTTCATTAATATTTACAACCTCACTTAACATTGGAGTGTGTCAAATTGAGGCCTCAGGCGACAGGTAGGCCCTCGTTATTTATTGTTGTATGTTCCTTAGACCCTCAATTCAAAATCACCGTCTCTTCTTAATGTCAGCATACTTGAAAGCATATTTATAATTAAAAGCATACTTATAGCTAATTGAACATTCGTGTGTTTTATAGCCTTTCGAGAAACACTTGCCGTGTAGAATTAGGTTTATTGACTATAAGCCAGATTTATGTCTGCACATATATACATATGTATAGTGCAGGGATGCAAACTGGTGATGGCCCAAAAAGGTGACAAACATTTTTTTTGCAGGAAAACAAAGAAAATTGTTGACCTATTTTGAGGTAAAAACGGCTAAAACGGCTAAAAGGTGACAAGTTTGCACCCCTGATTTAGTGTGTTGGTTGGTTGGTGAGAGGCTCGAGACCTGTGGAGACGCTCAGGCGCGCGGCTGCCCTGTGATCACGGGCTCTGGAAGAGGCTATACGCGAGGACCAAAACTACACACAGCACCGGGCGTTTTCATCTCTTCCCACATTAACAACCCTTCCCTTTTCTATGACAAGCGTCAGCGATTCTACACTTTGACGCAAAATTATAATTTCGCTGAGCTTTCTTGTGGCTGGAGGTGTTATTAAGTTAGCAAGAGCATGAAAGCCCCTTTCGGATGAAAGCTGCTGAAACAGGTTTGTGCTCTTATTTCACAGAAGGCAGAAAAAGCACGGGGGCATTTCTGATGTGTTTGATGGAGAGAGAGAGAGAGAGAGAGAGAGAGACCTGCCCCGGTGTGTGATATGATACTGGTGAGTGAGTATAATTGACATAATGAAGAGGTCCCCCAGTGATGTAATGGCAGCAGGTCAGTGTTGACTCCGGTCAATAATAATGACCTGTCCATAACAGGTAGGCTAAGGCAATCTGATATGATAGAACAACCATTATTATTATATTATTATTATTATTAATAATAATAATATCATCATTGTTATTATTATTATTAGTAGTAGTAGCAGTAGTAGTAGGCTAGTAGTAGCCTATATTATTATTATTATTATTATTATTATTATTATTTACAACATTAGACTGTCTGCTCTATAAAAAAAAACATTAGTATACAGTCTTTTAACATCTCCAAACAATAGGTTAATTTAATTTGTCTTACCGGCGAGTTGTCGATTCCTCTCCTAAGCCGTGGAGCTGGGTTAGAGCTCTCCCCGCCTCCCCTCCAGCCAGACCAGCCCGTCGCTTCACACACGCACGCACGCACGCGCACACACACACACACACACACACACACACACACACACACACACACACACACACACACACACACACACACACACACACACACACACACCTCTCTCTCTACCGTTTGTTTAGATATCCAGCCACCCTGAGCTTACCCCCCTAATACTCATTCTCACTGTTGTGCGCCGCGAGGATGTCATATGCCTTGTTATTTTGCCACATAACCGCACGTGCATTAAATAATGCAGGATTAATGGCCCCGCGCACAAGTTATCAATGCGCATGACCTATACCCGGGGTTCCATTAGAACAGTGGAAGGTGAGTGAACAGTCTGTCAATTAGGTCGCTTCTCCATCATCATCATCATCATCATCATCATCATCATCCTTATTATTGTTATTATTATTATTATTATTATTATTATTATTATCGGAAGTCAGTATATTCCCCATTTGTCTCTAATTGTGTAACTCCTATCACCTCAGATTCACCCAAATCTACTCCGGCCCAATTAATATCTAGGAATATAATTCTAATTATTTGTCATGTCACCGATTGTATCAAGACATGGCAAAAAGTGCCATATGTTTTGAGCAATGAATTGTATTTTTTACATGTACAGTATTTGTAGTTTCAGTCACATGGTGTTGTTAAAAATAGAGTGGTTAAAATACATGCTTAAATATTTCAAATGCATTGTGTAATAAGTGTAGCCTACTACAACGTGGTGCATTGTATGATACAAAATGAACAATACATCTCTGCATCACACTTGAGGAGCGTTTCCTGGTCACGGGTATAAACATCATGCGGGCATTGGAGTCCTGTGTGTTCCGTGCGCTCTCTGTGCTCTCTGGCGCCCCCCTTCCCCGGAGGGAGGGATGACTACTCCTCCTCCATCCTCTCACAGGCTGCCTCGGGTGTCTGTCAAACATGGGGGAGAAAGAAATCCGATTTAAAGCAAAAAATCTGGGCAATATTTCTATTGGTGGACGGGCTAGAAATGAAGGGAACTATCCGTCAACGGGGCGCAGGGAGCCACCTCAAAGGATATCGGGTTACTTTGAATGACAGCGTAACCATGGCAAATAATTTGACTAAAACTATTGTCTTATCCTCACCATCCCCGGGTCAGATAACCAACCAATCACAGTTCACATAATCGCTTTTCTTGCCAGCTTAGAATAATATTATTAAAACAGGCGAGCGAGCCCTGGTCTTCAAGAGTGTGTTATGTAGAAACGACATAGAAAAGGTGGAGAAGGACTGTGGAAGGACTACGAAGTTTCTCTCTGACTTAACTTACTGGGGAATGCTGTGCGTTTTGTATGGCTAAACGGGACTTTTAGTTTTTATCATTGCGATTGGATTTTATCTTTTTTTTAATACTTTTTGAGAAACTTTACCGTTCGGTTCATGGACTTACAATGCACTTGCTTTAATGTCTTAGCCATAACCGAGGACGTGGAAGAAGAAGAAAGCAAAACATACCTGTTTATAAGTAATAACTCGCCACCATGTCTATGCTTCCAACGTTTGGCTTTACGCAGGAGCAGGTCGCGTGCGTCTGCGAGGTCCTCCAGCAGGGCGGAAACATCGAGCGGCTCGGGCGCTTTCTGTGGTCTCTGCCCGCGTGCGAGCACCTCCACAAGAACGAGAGCGTGCTGAAAGCCAAAGCCGTGGTCGCGTTCCACCGGGGGAACTTCAGGGAGCTCTACAAGCTCCTGGAGAGCCACCAGTTCTCCCCGCACAACCACCCCAAGCTCCAGCAGCTGTGGCTCAAGGCGCACTACATCGAGGCGGAGAAGCTGCGAGGCCGCCCTCTCGGGGCGGTGGGGAAGTACCGCGTCCGCAGAAAGTTCCCCCTGCCCCGGTCCATCTGGGACGGCGAGGAGACCAGCTACTGCTTCAAGGAGAAGAGTCGGAGCGTCCTGCGGGAGTGGTACACGCACAACCCGTACCCGTCCCCGCGGGAGAAGCGGGAGCTGGCGGAGGCCACCGGGCTGACCACCACACAGGTCAGCAACTGGTTCAAAAACAGACGGCAGAGAGACCGAGCGGCGGAGGCGAAGGAAAGGTACGAGTAAGTGATTTGTTCAATCGTTGTCATCGCCTTTACAGTTACAATTATTCACCAGGGAAAGTTCAATAGGCCTATTTTTCACCAAAATATGACCCCAAAAGTAACTTTATTCAATATTGTTTAGGCTGGTAAAACACTGGCAAAACAGGCCTATATTGTGTTACCGTAAGCCAACTATTAGGCTATTGATTTCAAATAAATCATTAGGCTTGAAATAGGCTACGCCAGTCAAACCACACTATTATTTTGACATCTGAAATATCCATTATTATTCATTCGTATCCTGAACAGAGATGAATATAAGGACTCACAGCTACAGTCCTCTACTTTTTTAAATGCATGCAGGCTGAGGTCATTTGTATTTAATAAAAAACATTAGCTCTTTGGATGTTGAAGAGGGTGGTTATTACTGCTCTACAAAGGTGGTAGTTTATTTTTGCCATTTCTTATTGAGCTTTTTTTTGGTACATTTCAACGTTTCTGAATTATACACATGAGCTTTTAGACGTGTGTAGTCAGGTGTTTACTGAGAGGGTGTCTTCTTTCAGCCGCTGGCGACTCATTCAGTCTGAAAGCACCACTGCGTAAATCATAGCTTTCCACTGTAAAAAGCATGAGTCACCGCGATTCAGAGTTATAATTTATGCCTAATACATGCACACGTTTAGCAATAATTAGGCCTGTCATTCACGTCAGCCAGACTGTGAGTACACATTTGAGGTTTCACATATGGCTTTATACTCACAGGCCCAAAATAACAACCTAGGCTGAGGCAGGGATTCTCAAACAATGTTTGTATTGAAATACATAATGAAACTCAGTCATGGATGAGACGCATTCGTCTATATTTGTCCCTAGTGTTAGGTGAAATGGAAACGGTAGGCCTAATGTTTCTTAACTGGAACTATTGTTAAGTGTAAATAGCTTATTCATAACCAAAACAATCACAAACAATACGTTACGTTTAGTGTGTGTGTGTGTGTGTGTGTGTGTGTGTGTGTGTGTGTGTGTGTGTGTGTGTGTGTGTGTTTGTGTTTGCGCGGGCGCGCGCACGTTAGACCATTCTGCAACATTGAGAGTTTCCCATTGCAAATCCATGTTCCAAAATTAGCTTGTTGCATATTTATACAACACCTCCAGTCTAATCCTATTATAGGCCTCGTGTGTGCCTCCAAGTGTATCGTGCGTTGTTATTATAATAACGTGGGCAGATTGTGAGGCTGCCATAATATGTAACAATATAAGCTGCAATGACAAATGTAACGTCGTTGATTCCATTTCTGATTGGCCTAGCCTATATGCCATTTTATTAATTGCACACAATGTTTAGCTTGTTTATGTTATATAACTTATTATTAATTGTGAATTCTAAACAGACCTCTATATATTAGCCTAGTGCCTCTTCGGCATCCACACAGACACCATTGCCACACTGACAGTGCTTTTACTTATTTTCACTTAATAAACATGACATTGTTATAAATAAATTATCCGAGCATAAGCATTAGCATGTCTGTTATATGTATTGTCAATTATGTTTGTAGTATGTTGGCTATATAACTATTCCTAAAACTTTGAGCTACTTTGAGCACACTACCTGAGATATTAACTACAGGCTACTGCCTGTTCCTTTTCCACAGGGAAAACAGCGAGAACTCCAACACCAACAGCCACAATCCATTGACTTCTTCCATGAATGGAAATAAAACTATTTTGGGGAGCTCGGACGACGACAAAACTCCGTCGGGGACACCGGATCACATCTCCTCGAGCCCCGCTATGCTCCTCACGTCCAACTCGGGGCTGCAGTCTCTGCACGGCCTTGCGCCGCCGCCCGGGCCCAGCGCCATCCCCGTGTCCGGTGTGGACTCCGTGCACCATCACCACTCTTTGCACCACGACTCTATACTGAACCCTATGTCGGCCAACCTAGTGGACCTCGGCCCTTAAAGGCGGGAGCAGCCTGCCTTTTCCAGAGGGACTTTCAGACTGCGTGGATGACAGAGAAACTAAGAGACTTGAGGCGAGGTGCAAAGGCAGGAAGACAGATTCAGTGGGGCTTAAGAGCTGCACCGACACGGGGAGAGGTGAGACGGTAGGCGGTTAGGTGAAAGGTATTTTACCGGAATGTAATAACATGTTATATTGTTGAAAACAATAACAATAAAATGTCTTAATTCTTGTTACTATTATCGTTTATTATTTTAGGGGATAGATAAGAACAGACAAGTAGACTCCAAAGTCAGGTACCCCTTATGACCTCTCGTTTACAGGTTTTCCAAGAGAGCCATATTCAGTTTATTTTTGTTTTGTTTGGGGTATCATATCTTAAGTGTTTTACTATCCTGAAAGCCGTCTGTGAACGATTAAAGATTATAATCTCTCATTATTATTATTATTATTATATTATTATTATTATAATTATTATTATTTGTATTTTTCATTTGGAAAGCGACTGCATGTAAACTATGCGATTAACAATAAAACATAAACAAACCGATCCCACTATAGTTTCATATACCCTTTACAATAAAAAAAATAAGAAATGCATTTATTAAAAGGAGAATTTGTTTGATTTACCACATGGATTTTGTAGCTTTTTCTGGGCAACAGAAACTCTTGTTTGCAGAAGAGGGTCTTGATAATATTCACAATATGATCATATTACGAACACAAACATTAAACCATGATTAAAACCTTCTTAGAAAGGTGAGTAACTGGTAGGCATAAATATGCCTCTGAGTTTTGATTCCTAGTCACAGCATTATTAACCATAAGCCGACATGAGACTGTTGAACTGTGTCCAATGTGCGCGATAATCTATGGCTGTGTATGCGCGTTTTAGATTTTATTAGATTGTGATGTGATATGAGAATAATATGAAAATAACTATACATTTACAGCCAACTTGACATATTTTAATTTGTCGTTTGCATATTTATAAATTTCCCTGGCGGTGTTTGTGTCGCTTGAAGAGACCTTTCCTCTATATCACGGTGCCCGCTTGTTGCGCCAAAATATAACAAATGTCCGCCTTTGGTGCCAATTCTCAGGCTAGTTCCGTAATAACTCACTGCGTCTGCTTTACAGTGGCGTATGCAATATATGCCTGTACTGTAGAAGTCTGTATCGTTATCGTTTCCTCAAAATACAATAAAGAAAGTTCTATTGAAATCTATCATGACTGCAAATCAAGGGCAAGGCTTTCGCCACTTGACTTGCCTGTTAGAGAAAGGGGATATTGTCCATCACGTTCGCCCTTTCAGTAACCGTAGACGTGCATGGGGATTGCAGGGTGGCGCGGTGCACAGATACACTGCTGTCTAATTATGCCTGTTGGAACGGTCGTTTAGGGAAAAAGCGCAAAACTCGTTTCACTTCTACCTGCTTCTGAAAAAGACCCCAACTCATAGCATTGGCTTCTGTAAGTTCAGAAGACTTTTGTATTCAGGATCCCATGTAGCCAAATAAGGCCTTGATCTACTGTGTGTCACATGTTTAATAGTGGATAGACTAGTCGTGAGCTTAGAATTACAAGGTTCTATCTCCGTTTAGGGCAGTTCAGAGATATTGAGCGTCAAAGTTTTTACATTCCATTATGTTTTGTGAGATGGAACCTTTGTATTTTATGAATTACTAACTCAAAAATGTCAAATTTTAAAAATAACACCACACAGGCATTAATAAACACCTAATGGATCAGATTATGTAAAAAAAACTCAATTTTGACAAAAAATGGAGATAGAACCTTATAATTCTAACCTCACGAGTGTGAGTTTAGACCTGCACGGTGCTTATTTGCTATCTATGAGGCATGACTTATCAAGAAAGCTCAATGGCGCGTAGGAGGCTAAACACCGATAAGGCCTTGATGTTGAAGTGATGACACTCCGTCTCTCCTCGCGGTGACCGGGAGAACAGACGTGTGGTGTTCGCAGAGACAGAAACACACAACTAGAGACGCGTGTTGAAAGATGACACTTTGTTTGAACAGCTTCACCCCGCCATGTCCCGTCATCCCAGCTTTTCCATGTTCAAAGTCTTGTAGGATATTTCTAAAAACAATATTGGTATAGGTCTACTACTCTCCTTTTTCAGGAAATGTCTGTCTTTTATATTTTATATCTGTCATTCTTTTGTCGGTATAGGTTAAGCAACTTACTCTGCCTTAAGCCTTGTGTTGCATTACCTGATAGAACAATCCCTAAATCAATGTTTGAATAGGATGATTAGAAGCTTTTGCATATGGCTTGAAATAATATGTACATGTTACACAGAAAGGTTAGATTTCTTCACTCATAAGGAGTATTCGCGTCTTTGAGGTTACAGACCTGTTGAGGGTGATCACGCCCTCTGGACTAGGCTGATTGACGCCTGAGTTGAACGCGTTCGAATTACAATTAGCAAACCTTTGAGCGCATAATCCTCTAAGCAACGTGCCCTGAATTATACGTTTGTGTTCTGTTTGACCATGGCTTAACACTCAATACTTGTGTTCTCACAAAACAAATATGTTAATGTCAAGGAAGTCTAAGGTTCTGGTCTTGACTGTTTCTGTTTCTCCAAGCCTGCAGTTTAACTAGCGTGTGAGAGTGCAGAATGTGCACTTGAAGAGGGGTGGAGAGGTTGTTAAACTGTTGGGCAGAAGATGTTACAGAATTCTCTCGGCATTAGCCAGGGTAACGAGGCTCTCTTCGGTTATAAACGCTACGCAATACGCCGGTTTAATGCTGGACGGCACGTTTATAGGAAAATGACTAAAACTGCAACAACTAAGATTAATGGAAACAAATTAAACAATCAGGATTTTTTGCATAAGCGGCTCACATTCCGCAGTTACTTACTTACTTACCCCCTCTCTCTCTCTCTCTCTCTCTCTCTCTCTCTCTCTCTCTCTCTCTCTCTCTCTCTCTCTCTCTCTCTCTCTCTCTCTCACACACACACACACACACACACACACACACACACACACACACACACACACACACACACACTGTCTGTCTCTCTACGCCCTGTTGTTTGTGGTTTTTGTTGGTACTATTGACGAAGACATGGGGAGATAATAGCCTTGTTTGTAATAAACTTAAAATAAGGTACGACTATACTGTGAAAACAATACGCTCGTGTTCAATGTTTTGACGGAATTATCCAAAGGGCACTGTGGGAATAAAACACTCTGGTGTATTGATTTTGTATATCTAACCACGGTACGGAGACTCTTAGTGAGACTGATGCATATCATACTAATCAAATGTATCGACACTGATCTGATTATCAACAAATAATCGATTTAATTTTGTGAAAGTATTGTCGAGGTTATAGGCTACGGTCTATAATTGATTTCTCCACAGTCAGCATTCATCCACCGCTTCCTAACATGGGCTGAGGAGGAGTAGGGCTGTGTCTGAATACGTTACAGAGCATGGATACTTGAGCCTTTAAGCAAATCACTATTAAGTAAGAGCCAAACCTCACTTGAGGTGCCCAGCTTTGCAACACATCTCTCACCGGCAGCAAGGCAGCCCTTTTTACGCGAGAATTACGCGCGTCGTCGCACGCTCCAGTGACGATGCTGGCCTCGGCCAACGTGTTTCTAACAGGCCTGTTCGAACAGCTCCAAAAGGACACCTTCATCTCCGTCTCACCATCAATATTAACACATAGATGGTATAGAAAGGTCTTACGGACGGTCTCGGTCATAGTTGCGCTTTTTACGCAAACTGGGCACTCTTTAACACACATAGGCCTATACTCAAAGCAACAGAGTAACAGGATAGCACAAACTAAACATTGTAACATTCTCATCCTTACACCTACCTACGTTGATATAGGCTACTAACAGAGTTGCAAGACTTGGTTTATACCCCAGATCATGCGATTATGATGTCAAAAAAAGACGTTGTATAGTTTAGGCTCTATGTGTGTATACATAACAGTAGGCTGGGCTTATGCGAGAGAGAAATTATTTTCAAATAGCTACAGGCCAATTTAAGTACAAACAGTATATATTTCAGTTTTGTTTAGAGTTAACCACCTAGAACATTGTATATTTGTGAATAATTCTGGCATACATATTCTAATAAATATGATGAAAATATGAAATATTCGATTTTAGACACATGTAGACTGCCCTACGACTGTTAATGCTTCACCTAAAGGTATGAAATATATGTATTTCCAATTGATTAGAAGATTCGATAATTCAAGTTGCATGAGTTGTTTGAAAGGTTTAGTATTTTTCCTATTCTAATTTGTTGAACATATCTGGTAAGCCTGTCGTTAATCGTTATATTTAAATCATGCAATAGACCTGTATTCGATTGTTCAGCATATGTTTTATAGGCTATAGGTTATGAATTTGCAGATAATCTGATTAACACCGATGGCAAATTATTTGTTCTACTATTATTTTGCCCCCTATTTCCTATATCGAATACTTTAGGCCATGCATAACATGTGTTGTTGTTTTGATATTTAACCTGTAATTTACATTTCAATTGTCAGTAGTTACACACTCCACACAGGTTTCTCCAAGCATTTGGCCACAAGCATTGAGGTTGTATAGGGCCTACTGGATCAAATGCTGTATTCAAACAATGCCTTTCTTTCATAGCTGACATTCTGACCAACGTTTATATTAGTATTCATGAAAAGTAATTTATTTCAGCCATTTTTAAAACGCAGACTATATAGAGAGCTTCGATGATTTGTAATGGCCTGCCCATAGGCTACTCAGGGGTACGTAAGTCGTATCGGGGCTACTCCGAAAGAGTAAATTGATACCATTTTGAGCTCCTAAAACGTTTATTTTTTTTAGTATTTGATATTGACAGACTACGCAGGCGTCCACAGAGGTCTGATCTGGACAGTGGATCTGAGCGCGTTCAGGACACGTGTGGAAGACAAACTGTGAATATGTTGTTCCTACATAATTACATTACTACACAAACATAGCCTTAGGACAACAAAACAACAAGCATGATAATATTGGTAAACGTAGGCTATTAGTAGCAATGTCAATATGTTATTATGAAACATAAAACATTCTAATGCTTAATATCATAGGCTATTGTTCAATTGCAACTGTATTGTTGTTATTGTTGTTGTTGTTGTTGTTGTTATTATTATTATTATTATTATTATCATCATTTCCATTTACATTCTAGATTTTGGGCATTTAGCAGACGCCTTTATCCGAAGCGCCTTACAACAGATACATTTGTCTAATTAAGTGAATCATCCATCCATCAGTCATCGTAAGAAAAAGTAATCTGTGTTATGACCAGGGGCCATTAGCAGTCACTTGCTAGAAGATGTTTTAAATATAGTAGAGAAACTACTATATCACCATCGTCGTCGTCTTCTCTTCATGTCTTCAATGGCAGAATATACGAGGCTACTTGTTTTTTATTTATATTTTTCTGCGTTATCAGCATTAACACATTCGTTGCGTTAGTTTCACGGGTGCGCGAAGACTTGCACTTTTTTTATAGGCCAACCGTTCCACGAGGTCAAACACAGTTGGATGTTTATTGATGGGCACATTACGGATTTTGAGTGTATCAGGTGCATCCCATAAAACAAGATAAAACGGCGGGGGAAACGGACGGTGTTGTGTTACGGTCACCGAAGAGTGCGCTGTGGGCAGGGGGAGTAGAACCAGAGCCGAAACATTAAAGCTCCCCCGTGTCCCGGACAGGCATACAGTTACAGTAACACCGCTGCACCCTGTCTCAGTGCGGGGGGCTGCCGGGCTGCTGGGCGACCTCTGCCCGAGTGAAAGGTCGTCCTCCGCGGCATGGCCTTCTTCTGGGAGTCCCATCATCAGCCTCGCTTATACAGCAGGACCCTGAACAACAGAGACGCTGTCTCAAGTGGAGGTTATTACAGTCCAGCTCAATGTGTTTTGTGTGACCTGTAAGTAAAGTTGTCTGATCATATTCGACCCTTTCCCTCCCTTTCTGTTGGTACAGACAGTAACCCCCTCATCCGTCTCACACGCCGTACATTAAGAGATCGCAGGTCGTTTGGATTCCGTTAGGTTCACCCGCGATACTTTTTCCAGAATTGTCATTCGACACCTCTCTATTAAATCTGTCCGCCCCGAAGATTAAGTAGAGGCCCAGGCTATTCTTTATGCTTTTACTGTGCGACCATTCACTCAGAGGACAGGTTAAATCACGCACAAAACCTAGCAGAACACATATTTTACTTGTGAGGGAAAATATTTAAACCAATCAAGTGTGGTGTATAAATATATTGCAATTACACTTTCCAGCTGGTTGAATTGGTATTTAGTAGGTCTATACTGAAGTGAATGCCAGAAAACGTTGCTAAAAAACAACAACAACTAGATATTTAGTATGTTGAATGAGTTATTGTTCAAATAGCCTGTCAAAATCATTGCTGAAATAGAGACCCATTTTGGTAGGAAAAAAAGCTTAGGTGATGACAAAAGCAACCCTATTATTCCCAATCGACATACTTCTGGTGGCCATTTCAAAAATGTCAATCTCAACCGTCGTAATGACTTTTCTGAAGTGACGTGGGCTGGTCAAACAGTTGGAGCTGCTGGAAAAGAGTCGACAGACGCGTCTGGATAAACGTTTGGAGAAACCTGCCAGGAATAGACATCTCTCTACAGGTGCCTCTCATGGCTGCACAGGGCAGAGGACGGACGGACGGACGGACGGACGGACGGACGGCTCTGGGGACTGTAACTGGGCCCTGTGGACGTCGTCTTCCAACTCTACACGCCCACACAGAGAGTGAGGTCGGATGATGTTGCCCGAGCACAAGCCATATAGGGAGAAGTAAAACAGACAAACGGTATTCTCTCCGGCGCTGATGAACGATGGAATGTGTTTAATTGGCTAACATGAAACTATCAGTAGATAAAGGCCAACAGAGTTTGGC
>NC_137674.1:103500382-103530382 GCF_963989245.1 Nansenia antarctica
ATGCAAAAATAAAAATAAAGAGTTTAATCTAATCTACAAGCCTGTCCTCCGATGTCCACCTCGATATGGTGACGTAGAAGATGTGTGGACTAATGACACCTGCTCTGATCCAGGTACTGGTTCTGGAAACACCCGTCTGGTCCAGTAACCCTGGCCATCTTACCAGGGCCGGTCCTTGGCATAGGACATCCTTTTGACATTTCAATAATTTTGTCTCTATGAATTTCATGTCTCTATGAAAATATGTCTCAGCCTACTGTCTATTTTTGTCTTGAAACCATTGTTGTCCATATTTTTACTGTTGAATGTGTGGGTGGTGATGAGGCAGTACTGGTGGCTTAATGTGGTGGTGGCGGCCCTAAAAAAAAAAATTGGGGGGTGGGGCATCAAATCATACTCTCGCCTAGGGCACCTAAATGCCTAGGACCGGCCCTGCATCTTACCTCCTACATGCTCCTGAAACCTGAAACACAACATCAAAGTTGTTTGTAATAGTCTTAGATTACTTCTTCCTGCTATGACTAGCGGATAGTTGATTTACTTGCTTACTTAGTCAAATGTATTGATTGTAAGTCGCTTTGGAATAAGGACATGGACGTGGGCACACACGGACATGGACACACACACACGGACATGGACACACACACACACACACACACAAACACACACAAACACACACACACACACACACACACGGACATGGAGGCACACACACACACACACACACACACCAACACACACACAGGTGTTGCGTAGTTCCCCTCATGATATTTGCACACCTCGAGGCAGTTACCAGTTACCAGTTACCAGTAGCCTGATGCATAGAGCCTGGCTGCTCTCTCTCTCTCTCTCCCCTCCCCCCTCCTCTCTCCCTCACTCAACCTCTCTCGCCCTCTCTCTTTCCATCTTCCTATCTTGCCCCTCTCCTCATATCCACAACCTCTGTTGTCCCTCCCTCCCTCCCACCCTCCCTCCCTCCATCCCTCCCTCCCTCCATCCCACCCCACCCCACCCTCCCTCCCTCCCTCCCCCGCTCCCTCCCTCTACTCCTCCCTCCCTCCCTCCCCCCCCTCCCTCCCTCCATCCCTCTCTCCCTCCCTCCCTCCCTCCCTCCCTCCCTCTCTCCAGATAACTTACAGCAAGCTGGGTGCTGAGCGGAGGCCCTCTCAGACGGTGCAGGGACAGCTGTGGGAAGTCTCTTCTGCTTTGTGCGCCGCGTTGCTGCTTCATTTGGTCCTCTATTGAGCATCCACGCCTCCCAGGCACCACACGCTGAACACTGGACAATGGAGCGAGAAACGCAGAAAAACATGTCATGGGTATAATTTCTCTTTAGAGACAGAAAGAGGGAGAGGGGGGGGGCATTGGGGGGTGGAGAGAGAGAGAAAGAGAGAGAGAGAGAGAGAGAGAGAGAGAGAGAGAGAAAGAGAGTGAGAGAGAAAGAAAGAGAGAGAGAGATACTCTATGCGCCACATGCTAGTTCCTGACGCCCCCTGGTGGCTAAACTGTGATATTACAGACAACCATTTCTACCCACCGTTAAGACTCGGGTCTGGGTAAAATGTAATCTCTAAACCCAGAATTCTACCTGAACGAGCAACTCAGCACAGCTGCAGACCCTAAACCCTAACCCTAACCCTAACCCTAACCCTAACCCTAACCTTCAACACGGGAGCTGACCAACCAGCTGGAACTGTCAGAAGATGCTAAGTGGGATCCTTGGGAAGACGATATACCCTAAACCCTCAACCTAACTATAAACCCTAACCATACCCCTACCGTAACCCCTGCCTAACCATAACCCGTAACCTTACCCCATATAACCCCTAACCTTACCCCTAACCTGACCTTACCCCTAACCTTACCTTAACCCCTAACCTTACCCCTAACCTTACCCCTACCTAACCATAACCCGTAACCTGACCATACCCCTAACCTTACACCTACCTAACCATAACCCCTAACCTTAACCCTAATCTTACCTAATCTTACCCCTACCTAACCATAACCAGTAACCTTACCCCATATAACCCCTAACCTTACCCCTAACCTGACCTTACCCCTAACCTTACCCCTACCTAACCATACCCCTAACCTTACCCCTAACCTTACCCCTACCTAACCATAACCCCTAACCTGACCTTACCCCATATAACCCTTAACCTTACCCCTACCTAACCATAACCCCTAACCTTACCGTAACCCCTAACCATACCCCTACCTAACCATAACCCCTAACCTTACCTTAACCCTAACCCTAGCGTTGGGTGTTCCCTGTCCCATATTCTCACACACAGCACCCTCACATACCATGTCCTCTCACACACACATCGGAATGTGTGTCACAACGTGGATTAAACCCTACAATCCAGTGGAGTCTCAGACCAGACTGATTCATCTACACCAACTGAAGATAGATCTCAGATGAGTGGTTCTGAGAAAGGAGAAATGACAATCGACTTTGTAGAGGAGTTGAAGTGGAGTGTGTCCCAAAAGTGTCTCCTCGCTCGTTCCCTCTCATCCTATATCCTCACATCCTTCTCAACACACATTGGAGGAGAACATCCCCCGGTTCCTCCTCTTTGATGTTCTCCTCCAATGGGGGAGGAGGATTTGATTGAGAATGTTTATTTTGGTCCCTTATACAATTCACAATACATATATTCAAAAATGTACACAGTCACAATGCGTACCAGGACCAAAAAGGTGTAGGCTGAAGCCATGGCTTATTGCGCCTACCCTTGTTACATGCATGTTTACTTTTTTTATTGTTTTTATTTCCCCATGAGTGCATAATCAAAAACAACAACAACATTTCACTTGCGCATCTTAACAGAAAACTCAAAAGTACCAAACAAAAAACTATATTAATGCGCCTACCCTTTTTACATTAGTGGTTTTCCCCTTATAAGTGCATAATCAAGACATAGAAACATTTAAAAACAAAATTTGACTTAACTTATGCATGTTAACAAAAAGTTTTTAAAAATACCAAACAAAAACTATATCTATACCTCTGTATGCAAGGAAGAGAGGAAAGACTATTGAGACACAACCGATGTGTCCTTATGTGCAGGGGTGCACATAACTGGTGCGCCAGTGCGCATGCGTCGCCAAAATGCGTGCTGCGCGGCAGATCAGCGGCATGAACGCGCACTTGCGCACCAACAGCTGGAACCGCTGGGAGAGGAATTTACTTCCTCAAAATCCAACTGCTGACTGCTGCATCACTGAGGCACCCAACGAGCCGTAAAAATGTCCAAGAAGCAAGCCCCACTAAGTAACTATTTGCCGTCCCCTCAGCCGAAGGCCCGACGAGTAATCCATCACAACAGTCGACCGACGACGACCACGGAGACTCCCCTCACGAAAACATTCGGAAAGTAACATAACTCGTACATTCATTCCGCGTATCGCGTATCGCACGGTTATCACGCCGCCACGTGAAAATTCAGTCCCGAACGACTCGTCGCTAAAAGGGACACGTTTCTTTTCTCTGAAGCTTTCAAACGTTCAGACGTTTGTTTTACAGCTTCATTATCGCACCTAGACCCCTGACCCAGGATATGGTTTGGAATTCTATTAGGAAAAAAAAGACTTTGTTGCACAATCAAAATAATGAGCTATTTAAAGTGATAGCCTACAAAATCCTCTACCATGGTTGAAATTGAGGACAGTGATAACTTACAGCAGTCAAGAGAGCAGTGATGATGATGATTAAGCTTGTAGCATAAATAAATGCTTAGGCCGTAACTTTTTGTTGAAAAGTTGATTTCAGTGTTTACAGAACAGAGCAGTGCTTAAAGAGATGTCGGTTGATTTCATTGTGTTTAAAGAACAGACATTCAGTTAGTGCTTAAAGAGATGTCAGTTGATTTCATTGTGTTTAAAGGAGTCTGACAGACTTTCATGCTTAAAGAGCAGTCATTTGATTTTGCATTTGTTTCTTTTGTTCTGCACACAATACTTTGTTCGTTCATCTTTATTTATGAATAAATGTCGTTTTGCTAATATAAGTTATCCATGTATCCCTTTTTTATCCATCCTGTGGGACGGGTCGTGACTCGCGAGCTCGGGGAGCACCAAGCAGCATCCCTAGGTGCTCCTCTGAGCACTGGCCCCAAAAAGTTATGTGCACCCCTGCTTATGTGACGGGTTAACCTGTTCCCTAAACGTCCAGTAGATGGCGCTGTAATACAACAAGCTGGCACGGCTGAATAGAGTTCTACCTTCATGTTCATGGTTAATGTAGGGAACCGTACGTTTTTTGAGAATGGTACCAACAATGTATGCCGCTCCACGATCTCCCGACAAGAGAAGTTCTCAGAGAACTTACCGTATCTGAACCTTTTCAGGAGTATTCCAACCCATTTGTGTTTATTTTTTCCCAACATGGTAAAGCGTAGTTGACCTATTATCATGTTTTTTGTGTGGCTCAATGGAAATGTCAGAGGAGATAGTGGAGGAATGACATTTGAGTGAATCTGGGAAACTGATATGATGAGGCTGGTCCCAGCAGTGGCCGTTGCTACTGATCTGCCTTCAGGGTGAGCGCTGGGGGAATGGATTACATTTGGGAAATCAAATGAGTGAACATTGCCCGTTGACATTCTCAAACAGAGAGCAGGGACCTTGTAGTTTAAGCCATTTGACACTCTCACAAGTGATTTCTCTCTCTCTCTCTCTCTCTCTCTCTCTCTCTCTCTCTCTCTCTCTCTGTGTGATCCTCTCTCTCTCTCTCTCTCTGATTCTCTCTCTTTCTCTCTCTGTGATTCTCTCTCTCTCTCCCATTCAATGAAGGTTCTTTGCGTAGAGCTTCCTATTGATTGATTGATTGATCCTCTCACAGCAAGTACCAGTTTCCATGTTGGAAATGTCTGAGTTTCCTAGTTCGGAGCACACATGAACACCTCATTACTGGCAACTTATGATGTCATTCTTGCCATGATAACATGACATCATCATCTCGTCTGCTCCATGGCGACAGGACACATCTGCTGATGTTCGGAGGTGAGATAGAAGTCTCCAAGACCTCTGTGAGGTTGATGACATAATGAAGATGAAGATGATGATGATGATGATGATGATGGTTCTCCTGGTTCTGAAAGCACTGTTACCAACTCTGACTCATGTCAGCCACAGTGACAGCCACAGTGACTGTGTTCTGTAGATTATAACCAAGTCACAATCTTTCTCCAAATACATGGTATTTACTATTTATACACGGTATCCTTGTCCAGTGCAATGGAACCAATGGAAATAGTCCCAAAAGTGCAACCCCCCCCTTCCCACCTGGCACTCTGGGCCAAATCAAGCGCACCGCGAGGAGAAACAAAAACAAACACACACTATTTCCATCCAGACCTGTGGGAGTTTTTGGTGATGAACTCTGCCTGTCAGGAGAGCTGAGGGGCTGGACCAAAGCATGGTTGAATTATACATGAACCAAGGGGGGACGGGGGACGTGGGACAGGGGGGGGGGCTGGGAATGTGTCTTTTTACAGAGTCAGGTTTAAAAACACCCAGTGAGTCACCTCATGTGAAAAACATCAAATATGCATGTGGTCCGGCGTTCAGGTCCCACCAGGGCTCGCCTGAACACAGGTCCAGAGGGGACGCTCTCTGAAGTGGACTGGCAGAGAAGGTAGTGGTAGGGGGGAGGCGGGGAGGGTGGAGGTGGGGAGGGGAGGGGGAAGGTAGAGGTAGGGGGGAGGGTGGAGGTGGGGAGGAGGGCTGGGATAAGGAGAGGGTGGTAGGGGAGGTGGGAGGGGGGGGGGCTAATAATATAGCTTACTTTCAGAGGTTTGGGGTATCATATATAGCCAGTTAATATATATAGCCAATTAACTATAGCCAGTTATCATACATAGCTAATTAGCATATATAGCCAATTATCATATAGGCCTACTGTATAGCCAATACCTCAAACGGTTTTAAGCTCAGGATAAGTGGAGGTGATTTGGAATCATCCTATATGATGTAGCCCTGCCTGAGACACAACTGAGTCAAATGTCGCCTTCGGACCTTGGGAATGCCCGTCTCATCATAAGCTCAAACCATATGGCTCATATGGCTTCCCGCTAGTGTACATCCATGTTTGCTTGTGTCGGTGGGTCAGAGCACCGTAGCCTACATAAAGGACATCTCACGGGAACGCACACTATAGTGTCCACTTACCGCTTACATGGGAACGATAGAAATAGACTCCACTTGCAGTAGATCAGGAGTTTATTCCCCCCCTGCTTTTACATGTACTGTACCAAAATAGAGTGGTAACTGTTTGGGAATGTGAGCACGAGCAGTGCGCACGGAGTGGAAATGTAAGGCTTCTTCCGGTCCGAGGCCGCGATTAATGACCTTAATGACCTTCCTGTAGACGGTAAGCGTGTTTCACTGTCCATTCACATGGCGGGCCCCTCACGGTCGCCTGCTCTTATGCCGGTTAACTCTGAGAGGCCGCGCTCCACCGGAGCCCATTAGGTTTGTCTCTTCCCTGGCTCGGCAACCCTAGGTATCAGTGGTGAGAAATGAGCCAGGGAGCCGGGATTCCATTACACCCGCTGCCGTCTGCATCCTCGATCTAGCGCAAATGGAAATCCAGTTCAGTGTTCCAACATCATTTGACTTTCATATGATGAAACATTGATGCGCGCGCTTGTTCGGCGCCGTCCCCAGTGGTTCTCGGGCATTAACTGGAGCGCGAGGATCGAGGAGCGCTACGAAACAGGCCGTGCAGCCCGCACAGACGGGTAAGCTTGACATCATGATTGAGGACACCTCTTCGTGTCAGTTTTCCTTCGGCTCTGCTTCGGACAATCACTGTGAAATGCAAAGTGACTGGGCATACTGCGACCGTTTTAGTGCAGGCTATACAGTGAGATAGAACCGTTCTATCCCGTATCTATGGTTGCAGCGTTGCTCATTTCAAGGGCCTCAAAAGACCATTCCACTTTAATCAGCTGTGCCTGACTGAGATATCTGTATAAATAAAATCAGCATATAACCAGCGTTGCATCAAAAGGCGAATCTTAACTATTATGTGTTGTTATTTTTTCGCATAGTCCTTGAGTCCCAGTGATGACGACATTGGGATAAATATGTCGACGCTTAGCTATTCTACTACAGTGAGTGACTGTGTAGGCCTACGAGTCTGACATGCCGACCTATTTTGTTGTTGCGACGAGCCACCACTAGATGGCAGTGACAGCCCGCGTAACCCAGCCAGGTTGAACGCGGTGCCGGTTTACGCGGTGTCGCAGGGGCCCGGGTGCTCGAAATCTCCACTGTCAGAGGTTGTTTGTGAGCACCAGCCCAGTTCCGTGGGTAATCCATTCTCGGGCTCTAAACGGAGGTTAAATTGATAAGGGCAACCATGGCTCGAGTCAATCTCCGACCTTTTGTTAAGTGTATAGGCGCGGTTTAGGCTAATATAGACCCTATCCGTCGGCTAGGATATTAATAACAATGACCATTAGACAACCCTGCAATTTAACATTACTGTTTCCAAGTACTTAAATCAGCCAAAATTATTCCGTTTTACTTTAATAAATTCTAGAAAAAAATGATATAGGCTACATTTTCAAGGTTACATATTTCATAAGAAATATGTCGGGGCTATGTGGGTTCTTTAGGGCAAAGCAAAGTCATGATGAGCTCTTTGAAATACCGATTTCATTACATTTCAGGAATCTTGCTAGTCAGTCTTTGATATGTTCTTGTGAACAGATCTATAGGCTTAATTGAAATGGAAACAAAACAAAAAAGCATTGAATGTTATCAGTGCCTATATTAACCTTAACATAATGTGATAGGCCTATGTTTTGGTTTTATTCGATTTGTATTTTTTTCATATTTGATCATCCCTTTAGGTCAAATAACATTTAGCCTACTCATGCTTAATGATACACGTTATTCATACTAGGCTATTCATTGTTGTTTTAAAGGCATACATTGTTGCTTGTTAAAATAATAATCATTAGACTAATTGACCTACAACCTAATTAAAATAAATAGTTTATTTTCTGTTTTACTAAAGTTTTATTGTGTTTCTTGTTTTCAGTCCTTTGGTTATATGGAAACCATATCATATTTTCATGATAAAGTTGAAATGGACGTCAGTCGGTGTAGGAAACACGAGAGGCTAGAAAGGTGATTAACTGCTTTAAACTGGCGGGCAATCTGTCGCTCGTTATCCGTCCTCGGCTGAGCGGGTTTGGGTGTATGGCCCTGCCTGGCCGGGTCCATCCGGCGCTTTCAATGCTTTAGTGAAGGGACTCAGTGGCCCACTGCAGCTCTCCCTCCGGCCAGACAATAGCGCCTGGCCGTTCACTCACAGGGGCACGGAACAATCGTCAATTCATACGGGAGACGTGTCACCAAAACCCCCGAAGTCCAGCTAACATGACATCTGTTTAAATGCGTTTCTTGCTAATAAACTCCTCTCGAATGGTGTCTTTGTTAGCACGTCAAAGATTATTTACAAAATGAGTCAACCTCTTAAATGGTTTCATGATTGTTGGGCCGGGGCGCCGTAGGAGGCGCGGGGGGCTGTGGGGGGCTATGGGGGGCGGCTGTGGGGGCGCAGCGGGGCTCTGCGAGGCACAGGCGCTAATTGAGAAGCCCGAGCCAGAGAACGACTGTCTTCAGCATCTTGTTAAGAGGGATATGACATATGAGACGAAACTTCATCCATCCATCTCTCTCTCTAAACCCAGGATGTCCCTCTGACTCTCACTCTCTCGCTCTATTTTTTTTGTAATCCTCTCTTCCCTTTCTTTAGACTGTGTGAAATGGCTGGAAGTTGCTTTAGGGATGGATATATGCTTTGATGTGTTTGTGTATGTATGTATATGCGCTACAGGCTCTATCATTTAGGAGAAGCCTAGGCGTAGGCCACACATCCACTATAGACCCATAATTACTGGGGGGGAAAGAGACACTCTTGCATTTCTTTTTCTCTCAGATATGTCAACCTTTATTTGGATGATAAGCACTTTTTCAAAATGTGTTGTCATCATTACGCGGATTTAGGACTGTGTTCACGCACTCAAACTAGTATTGGAGGAAGAGTTAATCTGAGGGGGATTCCGTTGTTCTGAAATATGTATTCCGACTGATTGGCAGCTGGATATGTTTATGAATTCCGTCCTTGTTCTATAGGTTTATAATTTCCCTCGACATTTTTCTAAATACTATTGAGACAAACAGGGATATCTTCTATGACTATGTACGTGAAGAATACCCTACATGGATATACAAAATGACAGAAAATTGATTAACTATTAACTAAAATATTAACTATTGTTATAGCCTAACTATTGTTATAACTATTGTTATAACTATATATATATAGTTCGACACTATTGATTGTTTCCCGTCTTTTCATATAGGCTATTTTTAAAAGGTCATGTTTTTCTCGAGAAATATCGAAAAAGGCATATCCAATATGACAGCTCGCATTCCTTACGAAAATTATATTATGTTATATTATGTAACAGAATAAGTGTGAACAATTGTATAGGTTATTGAATTCAAATCACACTGGTTTAGTATTCCGGATTGTGATAATCAAAAACCGCTAGTCTTTGTTTGGTTCCGGGACCCCCCCCCCCCCCCCCTGACCTCGTGTTCCTCCCGTGTTTGTTGTGGCTCTCGCTGCATAACATTAAAGCCACGTTTAAAGATGGCATGAGAAAAGCTGCTGAAAACACAGGTGCCAGCCCTAGTACCTAAGCCGCTCAGAGCTCTGTCCACTCGGTGTGCAGAAGGCGCGAGATCAGAGCTACGACCCCCCCTCCCTACGCCCCCCCACCCCCACCCCCCCACCCAACACCCCCCTCCATTGAGCAATAGAGAGGTGTGTTTCGGATGAACAAGCTAAAGTTGGTTTGCTTTCATGTTGTGCTTGTTTAAAAGGGCTTGTGGAATGGTACTAATCGGCATTAGAGCGTTTCTCCCCCTGTGCTGCTCCGTGATGCTGCTGACCAGTTGGAGTAACGGTAAGCATCAGAGGAGCCGTGATCCCATCTGTCTATGGCTCCCAAATTAAAGTTCAAACGAGCGGCTTATACACCGCTGATCCTGGTATCATAGACTCTCGTGACCCCTCAATTACTATTTAATAGAATTACAGTTTTAAATCCCGGTAGTCTTAAAGAGGGGAAGAATGTTTATCACGGGCCCCGGCGTTGTGAGGGTACAAGCGGGGCAGGTGGAGAGGCACAAAGTCATCGCTGACACACATTGCTGCTGCTGCTGCTCCATGTGTTCGTTTTCACCCACGGTGGAAATCCCCCTTTTCCTCATTCTCAGTAAGAAGAATAAACACACACACACACACACACACACACACACACACACACACACACACACATTTTGTACAGGTAATTAGGCTATCAATCAGTATTAACATTATACTTAAGAAACGTTGTCTTTGAAAAGCCAAGGTGCCAAAATGCTGTTTTCCCCCCAGGTCCCAGAACATGAGGTATAGCCTTTATACCAACCGTGATGTCTTGAATAGGCCTTATAGCATGACGCACCTGCAATTTCCAAATTGCCATTGTTATTGAATGGGCCTGGGTTGTCAAACATTCAAGTTGGCCTTGCATCGAGCCAACATATTGTCTAAATGATGTCCAACATGTTGTCAAAAGGACAGAAAGATATTTTCCGTCAACATGGCTTAAACGTCCCGTTAAGTTATGGCGCTGCCGTATCCTACATTTATCACAAATGGAGATAGGGTATAGCCTATTCAAATTGCTTTAGGCCGACATCTTACCTCCGTTCAAGGCCTATTGGCAGTGTGAAAAGGAACGAGCGTTTTTGCCAAAAGGCCCCGTTCAGCCCGGAGAGCTCAGCCCGCTGCTGCACGCGCTGAATCCGGGTCAGAGGGAACGGCCGCTCTTTAGAGAGCTGCATGAATACACACCAATAGGAAAGTTGTGTTCAGTTAACCGGTGAAATCAGAGAAAAAACAGGGGGCAGCCCAGGCCTTTCTCACAGCAGACCGCGGCCAAATAGTTCTTCGCTTGCCTCTATGCTCGCAAGGTTATGGGAATATAGGACAAATACTCTATTATTCTGTTTGTGTGACACACGCACTATGGAGCATACAGGCAGGGAGCTGGGGTGGGGACACCTCGGCCGGTCATTGTTGGTGCACTTGTCTCACATTCTCGTTTACTCTCCGTCCGTTATTCACATGTGAGTATCACACACAGCGATCACTGCTCGCTAAGTTCTTTTGTCTCCTGATACATATTTGACCTGACAGATCACGAACAAAAACCCTCCGCCAGTAATGATCCCCGGTGAAGAGACACAGACCCAGTCCACTAAGTAGTACTAGTTAACAACAGGGCTAATAACGAAGGACTTGTTTTACATGTAGGTTACAAATATACTGTTGGACTTTACTATTGAGAAGGGTGTGTAGGCCTATTGTTGGGCTGACTTGCTGGTAAACGAACTTCTACAAAGTTGATGCGGCTCTCCGTCTTTTATGATTAGGGTATGAAGAATGTAGGCTATTTCATCAGTATATGAAAACAATAATTTGTTCTACCGGAGTAGCCAAATTAAACAACGTTTCAGTCGAAGCGTTAAAGCACATAATTTAAAAAAAACTCTGACAATGCCAGAACTTTGAACACTTTTAAAAATGGCATAAGCCCATGTAGGGTATTCGTTATGGCATATACATCTGTGACCGTTAATCTCCCCCGTTTCCCTTTAGTGATAAAAAAAATGCTCTTCAGTTTCCGATTCATTTAATCTCAATCATGGCTAGGACTTGTCGCCGCCAATAAAGTAATGTTGAGTGAGAGAGAGGGCCGCGGCGATAAGGATCAGCCATAGCGGGGAGGCGGTGTCCATCACCCAGTGTTGGTGATAGGCCCTATCTTTCCCCCGCAGATGGATTTAGCAGGTAAAACGGGCTTAAACACAGATTTACTTCAACCACAATCAACTCCCAATGATTGCACTCGAATCAGTGCATATTTGTTTTTTTTTCTCTCCGCATTTCAGTAGTTTGCATTAGGGCTTAGCTATTTTATGATCGATAGCGCTCTGTGTCTTCTTTTGATGACACATGATGTGCCGCATGGTCGACGGAAAATTATTCTGTCACAATTGTGCCAAAAACAGACCAAATCTGAATTTGAGATAAATGCAACGCGCGCAAATCCAACTCCTGATATTGGGCGGATCTTCAATTAATGTTATACACCTGCACTCGAATTACAGGCTAACTAAAATTAATAGGTCCTTATGCACTGATTCCTATCAAATAAAGTCACACACACACACACACACACACACACACATTACTATAATTATAATTATTGTACTGCACACTCTGCAATAGAGGAGTTGTGGTATAGTTTGGTGTATTTCATGTCGGAATTTGTTAAAATTGTGTCATATTGTCATCGTCTGCAGCCGTATTGTATTTCAAGGTAATTTCATACACATTTTAGATGGTGATGACACTGGAAATTGATGGTTGAGGCTGTATAAGCAATGAAAATAGCTTTGATGAATAGGCTGCAGGATACACTTATACAAAGACTGAATCACTATCAACACGCTGAAGAATGTGGTAATAACTTGGAAAGTGTTACCAGGCCTGCATGCCTATTATGTTTGGTTTCAGTCGGTCAGTGTCGGTCAGTGTCATTCGTGAAACGAATTGATTTATACAGATAGCCATTTGTGGTAAGCTTTTCAGTTAAGCTGAAGAGAGACGACTAAGAGATGTGTCCCTTTTTTGGGAACAAATTGTTGATTGAGAAATCTCGAGGGTCAATTACATAAATCAATGGCAAATTTACCATGAATTCTCATTCAATTCACCCACTAAGCTCGCTATACGCATCTTGAATGTTTGATGATGTTGCTTTGGTATTTATGTTATTCTATTCCTATTTTCCAACTCGTGTGTGTGTGGCCCCCATGAGCCAAGAGGTATGCTAGGGCCTACTTTCTTCTCCTTTCAAAAGAGAAACGCCTTTTACTGTTACTGTGTAGGCCTCGGCTGCAAGTCCACCATAACAACATTATTATTATTAGAAGACGGGATCTAACCTGCTGGCTACTGTACGTCGAAGAACAGCAGGGAAACTACCGTCTGATATTTCTCAGTGCCGTTGCAAATACAGGCTACAAGTTATTATGATAGGCGGTGGGATTTGGATGTCAGGCCCCGAGGAAAGCTTTTTAGGGGGAATGCTCTTCGCTGAGGGAAGAAAAGCTCTTTCACTGGCCCACAATGGGCGCCTGAGCCACGGGGAGGAGTCCGGCGTGATTAGTCTATTTAATGGCGCGTTTACTTAATTTCTGTATTCACTGGCAACCATAAACAAAAGGGGAAACGGGACTCACATTTTTGGAGCATGCATGCACGTTGACGTTTGCCATAACATATGCATACATTACATTTATAGGAGCAAAACGATTTTGAGTTCAATCATCTTGCATATGGCTTACGACACGTAGACTAAAGCCGATGTGGAGTGTAGTTTAAAAAAAAAGGGGCCAGCCGAGCATATGAATTATTCGCCTGTGCTTACATGAACACGAGCGTCATCCCTCGACATTGTTGCACGTAAACGCTTGAATGGTGGACAATGAGCACTCACTGAAAGGAGAGACTTAATGCAGGATATATAAGAAAATGGAATACTGTATTTGATTTAGAAATGTATACATTAACATAAACACGCAGAAAGAAACATTGAATAGGTAATAAGCGCTTTGGGCAACCCTCGGGGAAAACACATTGAATTGAATACGTCGTTGAAGAATAATTCAATCTTTATATTAAAACTACTTTTGCATAAGTGTGACTGATAACACGTGTAGTATCCTAGTGTCCTTTTACACCATGGTAAGTATGAAAACAAACAAACGAACAAAACGCCTAGAGCACTTAGTTTTACGTTTTGACAAATATTTTATGTAGGAACACCAAGTCAAGAAAAGTGAAGAAGGGATAGAAAAGAGGATGAAGAGACGGGAGAGCAATATTATGTACAAGCATATTTCTACACATATATTACAGACCGGGAGAATGATCGCATTATTTGAGATATACATAATTCAATATAAAATCTTGAAATAAAAATAAAAATCTGACACAGTCATAACAATTCGGTTCCACATTTGACCAGTACCCCACACAGGCGTTGACAGGAGTGTAGTAAAAAGGTGCTTACGACTTAAATGATTGTCTGGTGAACATAACGTAAAAGAGGGTTGCATCTGGGCCGAGCGGCAGCATCACTTGGACTAAAACAGAGATGGAAGGGCGATAAACACCCAATTCTGGTAATTCCCTCTTCTTGATGATCCTTGTAGAAATATTGAATTCAGGGTGTTTCTCCCCAGTTACAAAAAAACATCATGCAAGTAGTGGTGAGGGATGGGGGGGATGGAGGAGGGGGGGGGGGCGGCAGGGGAAGGCGTGGGTCCATTGAAAGCGCTTAAAAAAGACGTGCTTTTATCTTTTTTTTTCTTTATATTTATATCAATTGGTCCTTTTTTTCATCCCCGATAATTCATAGTTTTTTTCAGGTCCGTATTTCCCTGTAAATATTTCTCTTTTTTTCACATCATACGTCGCACTCGGAGTCACTGGATGTTACTGAAAGAATGGACGTTCCGGTGTCGACCCGCTCTGTCATACTCGAGACGCTCGTGGTGGGACTGGCCGCGGTCGACGGCGACTCGGCCGAGCTGTGCGGAGTGCAGCCGGACTCTGAAAGAGACCGCATACCGTTCTGTCCCATGCCATGGTGCTGGAGCCTAGAGAAGAAAGGAAACAGGAAAATAACAGCAATTAGACCCAGAGTGTCCCTCCGCAAAATAGAGAGTCCATGCAGCCTTTCATTCAATCACTCCCAGCCGAGCATTTAACAGATGCAGACTAGCTTTTCTTTCACATCACGAGGATAAGAAAGCAGCAAAAAATATTAGAAGGCTAAAATGTTGTATAAGATTGGACATGACAGTATATCAAAGGAATAAATACAACACAAAACACGGTACAAAAATGTTTGTTGAACACGATGCATTTTATTGCATGCTATTTTTCATTTTCATAATATAGCCTCGGCCTAAATCCACTTGCACAGAGTGATATGAGGAAGTACTATACCATTTTCAGATTAGATGTTGGATTTAGATTTAGTGCTGTGTATGAATGAGTGACGTAAAATTTCACAATACTACTCCAATCATCCCGGGGTATTTATCTCTAACCTGGCTATCCATCCAGCATTTTAGCACCGAGACAATTGTGGAAATGTGAAGGCTGCACATTTGACCAATATAGCTCTATCTATTCATATGTTTTATACAATTAGTATTATCTACTGACATATTCTGCGTCAGTTCAGGTTATATACGGAATTGTATTCAAACAGCAAATGCATTTCAAAATAAATTATTGGTTTTTACATCAAAACATACCTGCAAATGGGCCTGTGTAATTTAGAAATATTTACAGTAATTTATTTTGTCAGATAATATCATAAATGCTTTACAACAAGCAATTGCAATGCTCTAGATTCTAAAAGGTAGTTTGTAAGAGACTGCATCTCAATGTCTACTGCAATTGGTGAAGAAACCATGAACACGTGAGAAATGGTATACAGACCTGTTATAAATACAAAAATAATACTAGGCCTAATTTGCAAAAACACTGCATTTGATTATGTCCTAAAATGCAAAAGTATCATTCCTCGTATGAGGGGTATACTTTCATAACAGGCACAGACGTTAATGTATAGGCTAGACAGCAGTATTCCTGAAGCAAATAGGTTATAAATATATTATGACCTCTTCTATTGTCTCAGTTTTCTTTCATTTCAATTTTCCTTTCTTGTGTTGGACTACAAGCAGTAGTGTAGGGAGATTGTTTTTCTGATAAAAAAAAACAACAACAAACTTTCACTTGTTGGTAAAAAGACAACCCTCACTGTGGGATTGAACCCTGATAAGCGAGCTAAAACATGCGTCATATACTATAACATAATACATTTGTATTCCAACCTCAAGAGCGAATATGACTGATAATGATCTACTGTGGGAACATAGCACTAATGCAGTTGTCCAATGTTGCTTGTTTTCTTTTAGTGTATTTCCTGGGTGGGATTAAGAGTTGTTTTGTAACGCATAACGTGATGTTTTCCTGTTCGTTTCAGACATACCTTTACGCATCTGCGTTAACATTTTTACGCGAGTCGTTTTACGCAGAATAATACTTTTGTTTTTTTGGGGGGCGAAACAAGAAAAGCTCTTTTTTACGACCGTTTTATGATTGCACTTGAGATCAAAAACTAAAATGTCGCTGTACTCCCTCCCCCAACCATAGACCTATTATAACTCGCCTATCCGTAACACTTACACACGCTTGTTTATGTTAGCCCATACTGTCAAGTTTATTAGAATATATACAAAGTTATAATTGATTATTTTAAATGGTATAATTCATCATTCGTTTATCAGTGTAGCCTTCAATAGGCTTGGACAATAAAACAGCGCACTGACCTGTTTTTCGCCGCCGCGGCTCTGTCTCTTTGCCTCCTGTTTTTAAACCAATTCCCGACCTGTGTGGGAGTGAGTCCTGTGGCTTGAGCCAGTTCCCTTTTCTTGCTGGGGTTTGGATAGGGGTCCTGGAGGTACCACTCCCTGAGCAGGCTCCGTGTCCGCTCCTTGAAACAGTGCGTCTTCTGCTCGCCGTCCCAGATGGTCCTGGGCAGGGGAAACTTCTTCCGTACGCGGTACTTATCGACCGGTCCTAGGGGGCGACCGCGGAGCTTCTCGGCCTCCTGGTAGTGCGCCTCCAGCCACATGGCTTGCAGTTTGCCGTGGGAGTCCTTGGTAAACTTGTGGTTCTCCAAGATGTGGTAGAGGTCTCGGAAATTCCCCGTGTGGAACGCGACCACGGCGCGAGCGCGCAGGATGGACTCGTGCTTGTTGATCTGCTCGCATGCCCCCGGTGCCACCGGCAGGGACCACAGGAACCGTCCCAGCCGCTCGATGTCCCCGGTCTCCTCCAGCGTCTCGCAGACGCTCGCCACTTGCTCCGGGGAGAAGTTGAGGGTCGGTAGCTGAAACATGGACAAGTCTTCCGGAGACCTGGCGGTGGGAGTGCTGCTCGCCAAGAGCAACTGGGGGCGATCGGGGAAGTTCGGCAGGAAGAAATGGGAGGGATAAAGCTCTAAAGGGGATCTGAAAACCATGGAAATGACCTGAGCGAGAAAGCAAAATTATCAAGAAAAAGAAAACGACGACGAGTAAAAGATTGAATGATTCAATAGCTATCGCCTAATGACACCCAGGCTCATAATATCTCCCCTAAATCCACCGTGAGTGTAGCATTGAAACATTTTTGTTTCGCTTTTCTATTGGTCTTCTGGGTGTCGTTGTGAGGTTGTCATGGCAGCCCTGCCAATCACTGTCAAGCGTGCCAATCATTAGCCAGTACGTAGACCGGGGCTTTCACCACTTGTGCCGCGCGCACGGGGGGTTATCAGAGACCCCGATCTCAACACCAACCCTCCCACCACACGGCCTCTCCTGCACGAAGCAGAAGCCAAGACTCGCCTATTTGTTGAATGGAATGACCAATTAGTGGGTGGAATATTATTGCGATCTTAACGAGGCTCGTTAAAGCTAAAGAAGATATGTAGCTAGACTAGAGATGCTTGGGGAAAGGGGGGGGGCTTATTTATAGGGGTGACAAATGGGCAAGCTTGGAAGCCTTGGCTTCTAACAAAAGTCAATTCACACATTATTTTCACACATTATTTTTTCGCATATAGTTTCGCATTATACGCCTCCTCATGTGAACAAACTTCAGTGTTGGAGAGGGACTAAATCCTTTATGGCCCTGCCTAGAGCCTATGTAGTCTTCTGTTGCGCGTCAAATATCTAAAAACGTTTTTTAACGAGGGAAAACAAAACAAATCTGCATTTGTAATCGACTACTGCCTATATCTGTCTAGCGTTTACATCCGGAGATGAATCGGGAAATGCGATATGTCAATATTTTCGTGACACGGTCTGGGCTTATGCATGGTGCCTTCCACCGCGGCTGGTGTGGGTGCAGAGCCCGCCGCTCAGCCCCTCCAGCCCGGATCGGCCTCGGCTGGTGTGACGCTGGAGCTGCGGACCCTGGCGCAACCCTGGCCCTCTGCACCCCGGTTGTTTCCAAAACAGACTGTTTTTAATGTCAAATGAATATCTATACGCTGGGTCGTGATAATTAAACACTCATCAATAGCAGTATTTATATTAAACCATGTTTGCCAATGTTATTATTGTAATTTGGTGCAGTCTTCTTGCGATAGGTCAGTGTAGTTTGGGGATAATATGCTTTGCAACTTAATATCATTGTTGTGAGAACGAGTAGCCTATGCCAAACGGGATAGAAACAATAGGTCTATTAATTTTGATCAAACAATCAGGCATGATCAATGTCCGCGTGTATCATGAGACCGGGCTTATGTCAGTAGCCACAGCGGTGTGGGTTACATGTTGATTACAAACGCGACTGTAGTGCCTCATATTTAGACAGGACTTAGTTGGTGTTTAAATAGTGTGAGTTCACTCTGTCGCGAACAGTGCTCACATTGTAAGGGCATGTATAAGGCGTAGCATCTAGACTTCGGCTAATCCGGCCTCAATAAAGCTGACATAATTATCCTAAGCCGCCTTTCTACCAAATCATTCAGGAATTCAAAACTTTTCCTTCTCTTTCTCAGATTTATGCATTCCCCGGCGTCTTCCCCTGCGACCAGCTCCATGCACGGCGGAACAAGGAGTAAGTAGCATGCAGACACATTTGCGTTTTTCATTTTCAGCTTATCATAATTCACTTCCTCTTACAATTAGTGAGAGTTTTTGTTGTTACCAGATGCAATTACAAAGATTTACATTCGTAGCTTTTTTTTTGCTTTCTCGTGTGTATGTGTGTGTGCGTGTGTGTGTGTGTGTGTGTGTGTGTGTGTGTGTGTGTGTGTGTGTGTGTGTGTGTGTGTGTGTGCGCGCGTGCGTGTGTGTGTGTGTGTGCGTGTGTGTGTGTGTGTGTGTGTGTGTGTGTGTGTGTGTGTGTGTGTGTGTGTGTGCGTGCGTGTGTGTGTGTGTGTGTTGTGTATGTGTGTGTGTGCGTGCGTGCGTGTGTGTGTGTGTGTTCGAGGTGGGGTGATGATCCTGTTGGAAGCGTTGGGGCAGGTTGTGTCTCTGGGATCAAACCTGTTTGCTCCGCTGTCATACGAGACTCAAGAGAAGTGATTCTAAGTGGCACTTGAATTGGTCCCGTTGGAAAGCTTCTTGGACTGGAAATAACCTGCGGTATTTCCATGCTGGCAATGGTCGTGTTAAAACTAACCTCCCCCTCTTTCTCGCCAATATTAAGAGGGGGCTTAACTGAAAGTAGGCCTACTCCGAATATTCACAGCTGCTTGAGTCCCCGCCATACCTGATCAGTATGCATGGGCGTCTGGTATTACCTGGAATTATGTTTTTAAGGAGCTGTAGCCTAAATTGGAAGAAGCCCTCCCAGGCAATTCGGAAATCACTTAGCCCTAGACAGAGGTGAAATGTAAAACCTGAATGGGATTGCAAAGCCATTGGTAAATCACATTCTTTTACATAGCTTTTGTTTACGTTAAGCATGTCATTAACACCCCCAAACAAGTTTATTCACCTGGGCTAATTGTCTGTTTATCCTCGGGCTCATAATGCTCCACTCTTAACGCTAGACAGCGGGAGACGCGTTCCTCAATGCCGACCAACCATTAGCTCCATCATTGTTTATTTACCGGCGAGGCCCCCCCCCCCCCCCCCACTCACAATACAGCCATGAGTTGCAGAGCTAACGCTGAACTGACAGCGGAGGTATTAATTAAGGCTATGCACGATTAGTCGGTGATTTATTTTAACTACGCCCATTGACTCTGAACCTCAACATGTTAAATATATTGGTTTAAGTATATATAGGCTATAGATATATACAAAATAAACAGATATATGTTCGTATATATGTAAGAAGTATATGTTGGGGGGGGGGTGGGGGTGGTAAACAAAGGTGTTACGTCATATTGCGAGAGGGACAACTGGTGGATAGACAGAAGTGCCCAGTGAAAAGGTAAGAAAGCACTTGTTTTATTTCTGCTCACTGTTTGACCTCGGATTCTCAAACGGTGACCGGGAGAGAGCCTGCCGCCCTCCCTCCCCGGCCACCATGCGTGCGTAATGTGGGTATTTCCAGGATAATGACTGAACACACCGCGGAGGGCGGCTGGAGCAACGGGTGCGTTCACTCGACTTTTGATAGGTGTCTAATGCATGTGGACTATACATTTTTGCATGAAACTATTTCGACAGTGTGGTTGATAGGTAGAGATTGAAATAATTTGAGGACATGGGTCCTCCTCTTCACTGGGGCAGCAACAGTATTATTTTTTATTTTATTTTTTTGTTAAGTTGACTGAACTCATAGGCTAGTTGAACGCTTAACTTCTTCTTCTTTCTCTTTTAATCAGGGTTTGAACGGGGGATAGGCGCCGCTGGACCCTCCGTGAGGGAGACATGCATGGGGACTATCCTGTAAGCGCCCTTTTCTGTGTTGGAGAAATCCGTCAAGTGCAAAAGGAGGTCCACACCGGATCCTGTAAGTTCGTTATCCACAGACCGAGCTCCGTTTCCGTGCTTCTGACTCCCGAACCTGTTTAATAAAACGTTTTTAAAACGTCTTCTTTTAAAAAAATGTACTTCTTTAACAATAGACAAGGATATGCTGGGGGGCGCACGGCTCTGATAATTGCTCACATGCAGTTTATCAAACACCGATACATAAAACATAAAAGAAAAAAAACGTTGATATTGAGATAAAAAAAAAAAAAATGGTTTAAGCAATATCGTCCTATAGCATTTTAGTGGCAAATAATAGGCTGTGAATGTATTTATTTTCTCATAAAAGCTCGAGCATCCACCCGTCTCCTACCCGCCCCGCACAGCACTAGCGTGTAGATGTGTGGTATTGTCGGGACGGGGCGCAAAGACCCTCTCTCTGTTTGCTTAACGCCGGCTTGCTGCAGCTCTCTCCTGCCTCTCTGGGCGTCCCGGCAGGGCTAACGTGCTGGACCGGAGGCTTGGCTTGTTCTGGTCTATCCTTTCTTCCTTCAAGGAGCTCTTCTTTTTGGCTATTGACGATGATTGTGAAATGAACGGTGTCTCAGATTTGCATTGATTACGAATTTCGATGTGCTTTTTTTTTTCTCCATCTCGAATACTTGAAATTGCTTTCATACAATACCATCATCATTGTGTAGACTTTGTGTGTATTGTATTGTGTATTTGGGGTAAATTATTTTTTTTATTTTTTTTGCAAGAATGACAGCGAGCAGGGAAGGAGAGAGGAGGAGGAGGATTACGCGATCATTACGCAGGTGACTGCATGGGTCCGCCGGACATAAGTGTTTTCTCTGTATCAGGCATTGCAAACATTATTAGAACTTTCTATATTAAAAATGAAAAATAATCGGATTTTAAATTAAGAATGCAGACTTAAACTTCAAGTTCAATGACATAGCCTACAAAACCATGTCTTTCCAGAGACAGAGAAATAGTCCAACAATTTAACCCTTTCGGCAAACTCCGAATTATTCGACTGTAAAGAGTTTTTCCAAACTTCTTCTTTTCTCTTTTTTTGTGTGGTCTCATTACGCGGGCATCCTGCTAAGTCTGCGGGGTTATACGGGACCTGTCCAATCAGTGTATTTGCACGGCTTGTTAGCGACAGTTAATGAGGGCGCTGGGCGCACGGAGAGAATGGCGCCTGAATGTAAGATTTACCTTGTGTCAACTCGTTACTTCTAATGAAGCCATTGGAAGCTTCTCCAGTGAATGGAGTCGGGCGGCTGGAACTGCAGGCCCTCTTTCTTCCGGTTCCTCTAAGGAGGCCTTTTGCCGGACTGAACTCTATGATGCATGTATCGGATGGTGGGGGTGCTCTGTGAGTCATTTTCATTCAACAAGAGAGAAAAGGGAAGTGTGTGTGTGTGTGTGTGTGTGTGTGTGTGTATGTGTGTGTGTGTGTGTGTGTGTGTGTGTGTGTGTGTGTGTGTGTGTGATTGAGTGAGTGTGTGAGAGAGAGAGAGAGAGAGAGAGAGAGAGAGCGAGAGCGAGAGCGAGCGAAAGTGCGTGCGTGCGTGCGTGCGTGTGTGAGTGAGTGAAAGAAATCGCCCCGTGTAATATCGCAAGCTGCTATCGTGTATTACTTGGTCAATCGGGTTTGACATGTCAGTTTGCCTCTCCAAAAGTTCACTTAATCACCTCCACACAAGCGGTCCCTCTGCCTGCATTTGGCCGGGCCCTGTGTGATTTGAGTCGAATCAACAACACATCACTGCCCCTCAATTCAGGTAAAACGGCGCAGTTTTCCAGATGCCCCCCGGGTGTAAGGCCCCTCGCTATACTTTAACCCACAGGGACACCACTTAAAAATCAATTAGTCTTGCATTTTCTCTAGTCAATTATTTGAAACAAATTTGGGGATCTCAAGCAGACAGGGCTAACGTAAACACTTGTTTTATTAGTTGTGGTTGTGGTACCCATTTATGCACCTTCTGTATGACTTTATAAGCCGTATAGTATCTGAGCTTGTTTCATTTAATAGCCTATGTTTATATGTGCAAATATATACCCGTATGTTGTTAAAATGAGAATAGGCCCCTGTAGACTATCAGTGATGTTGAAGGAATAAAAAGGCTTTCCATAAGTGTCCCACTATTATACTTTATAGGCGATGGGACCATTTCATAGATGATTTGATACACAGAGAGCATATTTTAGGGATAAGAGAGAGAGCTACCTGATGTTTAGTTCACATGTCTGTCAGTGTCATAGCTTTATAAGTGCATGGTAAATACTAGCCTATCAATAATTCATGACTGTTACCCAGAACTGTTACAATCATAGCTGAAAATAAATAAATATATTTTTAGATCAAAACCCTGTCATGAATATTCTACAGTAGCCTATCCCATGTCATCATAATAACAATCAATTATTAGTAAATGTTTATATTTTGTGTCTGTCTGTAACACTTAACGTTACATTGATCTAAACCTGTAGTACCACTATACTATATTACAACATTTTAAAAACAACGACGTAATGTAAATGGTGACAACAATGTATTATCCTTAATTTGAGCCATTAATAGCTGTAGCCTAATCTAACGTTACTCAACGTTCAGGTGACCCTTAAATGCACATTTCATCCTTGTATGTCATTTGTAGTTGTGTTAAACGTGCTGTCGCATTGTCGCCGTGTCAAGGAGCAGCCATGTGACCCAGTACCGCTGGAGGAGGCCCTCGCTGCTCAGTGTTCCAGGTGTTTGGTTAGAGCGCCCAATGCACATCACAGAATAGAATGGATGCATCGCTCAACGGCCCTGAGCCGAACATATGATGCTCCATCCAGCAACACTCAATAAACCCGGGGCCTTGGCGCCTCTTGGTCTCATTGGGAAACTGTGGAGATAATTCAAAACGAGAAAAAAAAAAAAAGTTTAATGTCACATTACAGCAGCTGATATCTCATAAGTTCTCCTGACATCCATATCGTCATGCACTGCTGATGCGTATTGTGTCTATATATAGCCTATACACAGGGTTCGAGTTATAAGCTGATCTCTGTGGGGGTCTCCAAAATAACAGTGCGAAATGTTCTCATGCACGCGCGAATCATGCCCACACAGCGATGGGACTTACAAGTTTTAATTAGCTATAGGCAGTAGCGGATTAAGGTGGTCAGTGGCCCTAGGCTACTCCTTTGTGTGAGGACCCCCCGCCCCCATACACAAGCCTCCCCCCTCCCCAAAATATACAACTCACGAGCACCCTGCACACACACCACTCATAATGCTTTACCATAAAACACTTAAACACTTTAATAACACAATAACACAACAGTGTTAATAATGCAAAGAATTTTTAAAAAAAGTTCAGTGCATTCAGTTCTGTCTCTATTGCTCTCCTCTCCCGTTGTCTCTCTGTTACTGTCCTGTTGTCCGTCTCTCTGTTGCTCCCCTGGGCTCTAAATGACATAAATGAATTAGCTAATTAGTTGGCATGTAAACATATAGTTAGGGTTGGGTACAGTTTGGGTTTTATTCGATACCGGTGACAAATCGATACTTTAAAAACGGTACCGGTACCGAAACATCATCCTCATCCTCATCCTCCTCCTCAAATACCAACATATCCTGACGCTACAGCTGCAGGCTACTCATTTCACCACATCAACAGCCCCACATGAAACAACAGCTATAAAAGCGATAGTCACACATGTATCGCGGCCAATAATTGTGTTATTTTTGCTATACAGAAGGAGCGAAAAAATACATGTACACTAGGTTAGTAAAAAGTAAAAGCCACCTTACCTTTACGGAGACAAGATAGACCTGTTTGGTCTGTTTTCAGTAGGCTGCGGTCGCGGTCCTGGAACCCATGATGCTGACGTCCGATGTCCTTTCTTTATCCAAGATTGGATGAACGGGAGAGGGTCAAAAAATTGCCTTTTTTTGGGCGGCATGGTAGCTACTGTATGTATATACTCCTGTATAGCTAATGAATGAATGTTTGCTTCTCAATAATAGGCTAGGTGCACGATCTCACTACTTCCTGAAAGGCAACTGGTATATGAACATATCCTGTCTCACTCTATTGGTTTAATTGATTCATCAGCTGTGCACTGTGTGTTCCAACGGTTTACCGCACAGCTGATTAATCAACCTTTTGCTGTTGCACAATATTCTACTGCGCCCCATGGTGTCTTGGTGGTGAAGTGCAGGCAGTCAAAGGCCTACTGTCATTCACAGGAGATTAATGGTGCGCGTAGCTCTTTTGGAAAACGTGTTTATTTTACAATATTTATAATATAAATTAAATAATATTCATTACATTGACATTTTGATCAAATAATAGTTGTGGTAATGTATTATTAGCGACCCCCACAGATTTTTGATTTTACTGCCTTCATGGGAGCTCAGAGAGTCTCAGACCATCTCTATGGGAGCTCAGCTCCCATTGGCTCCCACATAACTCGAACCCTGCCTATACATTAAGACTATAGTGTAGGCTATAGTCTATACATTATTAGACTATTGTGTCTATATATAGACTATCTTAGGCCAATTGTAGATTCAGATATCAGATTTGTGTTAAAACTTACTGTAACACTACTATGTAATATGTTTATTTTTTTCTTTAGTGCTATAAAAGACACGTCTCTTTTCTAAGGATAATATTATTTGTTATCTCACCGTCATTTATTTTCATTTATTCTGTCCATCATAGGGGGGGGGGGGGGGGGGGGGGTGTAGCGCTATCTGTTGTGCAGTTGTTCCTCTGTCAGACTTGATTAGACGCCTTAAACCCGCGATGCAGATGTGAATACCGGCTCCGGTGCTGTAATTACCCCGGACAAGCAGGGAGTTGACGCTGAAACCCGTTAATCTGAGAGTGTTAATCTGAGAGTGTTAATCTGAGAGTTAATCTGAGAGTGCCGTATCAGCAGCATCGTGTCGACAGCCAAGTCGTGTCCAATCTTATTTCACATGGAGGCCCACGCACGCGGGTGGAGGTCAGCCTCCATGCTACTTATGGCTAGGAAAGGGCATACATTGATTTAGTTTACCGCACACAGCTGATGGGAAACGTGAGCATTCATTCATGCCACCCATCCATTCATTCATTCATTCATTCATTCATTCATTCATTCATTCATTCATTCATTCATTCATTCATTCATTCATTCATTCATTCATTCACCCATGTATTCTTTAATTCATTCATGTAGTTGTATGATATATTCTTATATATCATTTAGCCTACCAGATGTCAGTCTTGTTTCATACTCTTGATAGTACACAAGGTCATGTCATAAGTTCATTTAGGTTCATTTATTTTTCCATATCAATTAAATAGCCTATTATGCCAACACACAGTCTTGATATGAAAGCAACACAATAAGAGTGTTGCTGGATTTGTTCACTTCAACGTTCATTAGGAAACAATAGCCTAAGGGTCTATTTCATAATGGTATAATGGTATAGGCCTGTAGCATGCTTGCCGGTTCAAGACCCTTCTCTGCCGGTTGCTACATTAACTTGACCCGGTTCTGGAGTGTAGCCTACTCTTGACCCGGTTGAGCGGTGCTGTGTCTCTCCGTGCGTCACGCGGGTAAAATGCTTTCATTCAAGCTTTCTATCGTCATCGACCGTTGCGGGTGATCCATACACGCCCTGAAGGTTATACCGGCTATCTGTGATTCTGCCATTGTCTAATAGCATTTGTTTTGGTTGTTGTGGGGTTGCCTATGTTTTTATGGAACACAATGAGCAAAACTCTAAACGGTCTATAGCAGAATATCCTAGCTTTTAGGCTATTGACTGCCGCTTTTGACCATACTCAATTGCTCTTTTACCCTGGAGTCAAGTTTGCGTCAACCATGAAGCTTACAACGAGGTGGACCATATCATGTCCGTTCAACATTATCCTCCATGTGTGCTAATCATCTGTCAAAGGGAGACGTTCGTTTTGTCATGAAGAGACGCGATGGGAGTCGTAGCCTGCCTCTAAGGCTATATATTAAATGGAATAGCAGATTTCTAATTCTAAATGAATCTCACAACAGCGCCTATCTTGGCGGTTGCTATACATACTGAAGCCATAAACAACTAGTTTGGGGGTCAGTTACATATAATCAAGTCAATGCAACAGATTTATGAAGATTGATTGAATAAATAAAAACGTAGCCCTATATATTGCCATGCATCTATCATTATTTCTCAAGTCACAATCATTGAATTTAATCGATGATCCTGATAGGCTGAATCAACATTAAATTGACAACATTATGACCATCTTGTGGATCCGAGTAAGGTCACTGCACTTCATTCTATAGTCTGACATGCGTCTATAACGTCTACTCGAGTGTGAGAAGTGGATCAATATCATCACAAATATGTCAAAAACATGAAGGCTATTTTACACAGAGTCGAAAAGTAAACCATGGCTTACAAATAAGTATTGCTACAGTAGCCCATACTGTTTTAATTTCAACAAGTTTATTTTCAGTTTTACAGTGGTCCTCTAATGGCGATAGTTTCCCTCTGGCATCTTATTATCTTATCTTATAGCACTTAGCACGTCGTGAGCTTAGAATTATTAAGGTTCTATCTCCGTTTAGGGTATAGTTCAGAGATATTGAGCGTCAAAGTTTTTACATTCCATTATATTTTGTGAGATGGAACCTTTGTATTTTATGAATTACTAACTCAAAAATGTCATCATATATATCTATAGCACGTAGCACTCTGTCACCCTGAGGTCCTTTAGCCTATATACAGTATACTCTTTAGTGGTCAGTTACTGACTTTTAAATGGCGGGAAGGGGTCATAATCAATCACTTAGCATAGCCCTGGATTTTGAAATGTAGACAGCCCATTGTTGTACTCGATATTAGCTTACAGGATAATAACGAGGCAGGCTGCGTCCGCGGAACCCGTTATTCACGGGTGAGCAGCACCTGTCCAATCGGGTTTGTGTCAGTGGCTCCGTTTGGCCGGCGAGATCAATAAAGGACGTCTGGAGCAGAGCTGGAAAACGCAGCGAGCTGCATTGCTGTGACAGGTACAAGGCCCGCGCGCAGCCCCGTGTCGCCGGGGGAGACCGGGACCGGGGACCGGGACGCCTCCGCGCGGCCCCTCGACCAACAGGTAGCCCCCCCCCCGCCATCACGCACCACAGAGGGCACGAGAATGACCCGGACAAGAACAGTCATATCTGAACCATAAACTAACACTGTTACTGTGCTGTGGAAATGCTTCTTATATTTGATAACATGAGGATCATTTCAATTAAAAGTAATTTTATATTGCGTTTATGGAGCGGCATATAGCCTAGGCTAGTGCAGTCAAGTTGTTTGATAATGATTAGGCTACAATAATTGGAATGATGATAATTGATCACAATATTAGGTTAGTAATAATTGATTTTGTTTATTATGATTAGGCCTACAAATAGCCTACTATTGCTGTTCAAAAAAGTAGGCTAATGATAAGCCAATAATACCTTCACTATTGCATAACAATAACAATAATAATGCTGATAATAATAACAATAACAATAACAATAATAATAACAACAATAGGCCTAATAAGAATAATAAGAATAATAGGCTAATACTATAGGCTAATTCATAATAATAGCCTACAACATTTGTATTATTTGTTTTTGAAATTATAAACCGTTTGGCATTTCGACATAATATTTTTTTTGTGTGAATTGGATCATTCAGATAAACTTCATTTTAATTGCACAACTGCGTATTTATCTGTTTCCAAACAATATAAACAGCACACATACCGCAAGGAATGTCTTCTTGTTTATCAATGCATGCGAAGTTTGCCGTTTTCTAATGTCCTTTTTTTAACGACGGATTACCCTCAGGAAGCGAACTAACAAAAGACTAGCCCCTCCAAAGTCTGGTATTTGGAGCTGTTCATGAAAGCCGGAAAGTTTTGTTCTGGAGGATTCTCTGGGCTGTTTAGTCAGCCCACCTCGACTTACAAGGACGGCTGTAACCACAGACACATGAACTATAGATCCGTTTGGATTGAAGTGAGGAAAAAATAAAGGCAGCGGAACAAATAAGAAAATAATACCCAGGAGGAAACGTATTATAGAGGAAAATATAATTGTATTTTTCAAACCCACAGAGGTAATCAGGGAGCTCGTCATCACGCGAAATCCGTGTTGCTTTGGGGTTACTTTCCAATTAACGACCAATTAGCCATTAGGTTTGTTATATAGGTCTACTTTTCATTGTTGAACCGTTGAATATAGTATCAACTATCTTCTACAGGATGAATCATTCACTGTTTGCTTTTTAAAATGTGTTTTTCTTTATCTTTTCAGTGATGACTTTTACACACCCTACTACCCTAACCATGGGTTGATCATTTAAGATGATACGATTTTACAGAAACAAAAATGTAAATCATTATTCTATTTCCAATTGGGGTCAAAGGCAAAGTCCAATTCAATACACCTTTCTGATCATCCGTGAAAACTCATATCATTTACCTCTGCTCGGACGGATGGCGCTGTTTTTGTTAGTGACCCTTGAGATATTAAGGCTGCTAATAACTTTTTAATTGTCTTAAACCTTTTCAGACTCACTCACAGTGTGCCACTTGAGTTAGTTTATTCCCACAAAGTTGTTTTCTATGATGTTATGTATTAATCGGCTGCTGAACTGCCTCCATCACAGACACACTGTATCAGGCTGGTACCACTCACCGTGTCCACCGCCTCCTGCTATTGAGACCACCGTGTTTTCATACTCATGTGGGGGGCTTATACATTTGTGAAACCACTGAACCCTATCCATGTCTCAGGACGGTATTACGCGGTATTATTTCTGGAGAGGACGGAGACGTCGCACCCTAGACTATATATTTCTCGGCCACTTACGGTAGTTTTGTAAATGCTTCTCCTCCTCCTCATAACTGGGCGAGGGGCTGGGGGGGCTGGGGGGCTGGGGGGAGTTCATTCATATTTCATGACGAGGGTGAAGGAAATTGATAGGAGACACTCTAGCAGCTGCCTAGATGGGAGTCTGGGAGATGTTTATGTGTGAGTGACATGCGACTGGTTACAGACGCATTAGCCAGTCACGTTATCAAACATATATGAGTGGCAGCTGGACGCCCCTGCCTCTTCCCCCGGATGTTTCATTAGACAACGGCGCTAATTTCAGAAAACCAACCACTTCAACTAAGCTCCACCCGAACATTAGTGAGAGGCGAGTAGAGGCCAAGTTCTGGGAACAGGTGTGTGGATTCACTGGGTTATTATTCATACATGACGCTAATGGAGATGTGTTAGGGAGAATTTCCTTATTTTTTTTGT
>NC_137674.1:103540382-103545382 GCF_963989245.1 Nansenia antarctica
ACCGTAGGTTAAAATCAGAACCTAGGTTAAAATCAGAACCGTAGGTTAAAATCAGAACCTAGGTTAAAACAGCGGAGAGAAATGCGCTACAGAGAGTCGTGAGAACAGCACAGAAGATCACCGGCGCCCCCCTCCCCTCTCTGGAAGAGCTGTACAACACACGCTGTCTCAGGAAGGCCTCCAAGATCTCCAGGGACCCGACCCACCCTGGGTACGAACACTTTACCAGGCTGCCCTCGAAAAGGCGGTTCAGGACCTTGGCCGCAAGGACAAACAGACTGAAGAACAGCTTCTACCACAGGGCCGTCCAGGCCCTGAACACAGCAAAGACCTAGGTTCTGGGCCCTGGACAGTCTGGACGGATTGATGGCAGCTGCTGGACTGAAAAAAAATCAGGTGTAGTGCTGAGGCACAAATATGTACATTTCAAGCCTGCAAACTGCGACACTTTTAAATAAATGTGAAATAACACTATTGTGCAATATGACAACCCTAGTCGTCTATCTGTACAGTATAGTATAGTGGATAGTGTACATAGCCTTTATTTATGTAAACCAGCTCCTTCCCTTCTTGTGATGTTTTTAAAAGTTTTTTTTTCTTTTTTTTTTTCTTTCCTAACACCAGGGGAGCCACCCCTCCTAAATTTCGTTGTTTGGTACCTGTACTGTAGCAATGACAAATAAAGACCATTAATTCATTCCAAAATCAGAACCGTAGGTTAAAATCAGAACCGTAGGTTAAAATCAGCACGTTTTGGCTACAAGGTGTGTCACATGATTATCACCATCGCCCTCTATCTTCTCCTCCATGGAGCTTCACACACACACACACACACACACACACACACACACACACACACACACACACACACACACACACACACACACATGCACACACACACACACACACACACACACACACGCACACACACACACACACACACACCTGGATGCCCTGGACACACACACCTGGACAGGTGGAGTGAGGAGTGATACCAAACATTTTTGATACCAGTCCTTTCATACAAATCCTCATTCCATTCCATTCCATTTCATTCCATTCCATTCCCGAGCCCGTCCTCCGATTTCTACCTCCACCAGCCTCCCCTGTTTCAATATTCCCATCGGCCTTCCCCATAGAATGCCTGTCCAGTACATTGCTTTCTAAATGGTGCACTAGTAGTACAGGGAGTATATATACTAGGAGTATTAGAACATTGTGTGTGGCCTATATGTCATGGTGGCCCATGTCTTCGATTTAGCATTAGCGGTTAACCTTAGTGGTTAGCGCCGTAGCGGAGCCCGCGGTGGCGAGATTGTGATTAAAATGCTAATGCTAGGGGAGGCTCCGCTCTCCAGAGAGCTTTGTCGCTACACAATGGCCAGGTCATGGTAGGGGAAGACAGACACCAAGAGGACTATTGTTGGGCAGACTGGGGGAAGTGCACCCCTCCCTCCCTCCCTCTCTCCCTCCCTGCCCCCCCTCTCTTCCCGCCCCCCCCCTCCACCACCCCCCCCCCCCCCCCCCTCCAATACCTCAGCCCCCATTCAGGAGCAGATAATAAGGTTATTATAGGAGGGTAAATGTACAGTACAGTGGGACAAGACTCTAGAGCTGGGAGCGAGAGAGAGTCGGAGGGGAGGCGGTGGGGGGGGTGGGGGGGGCGGGGGGGCTGGGAGAGACAGTGGGGGAGAGGGGGGAGATAGTGGGGGCGAGAGGGGAGAGTGGGGCTGGGGGAGAGAGAGGGGGAGACCAGGGAAGGAGTGGGGGAGAGAGTGGGGGTGAGGGGGGAGAGAGCGAGGGGATGGAGAGGGGAGAGAGTTCCCAGAGTGTCTGGAGGAAGCAGTATGACGGAAGTATGAAGTGACTTGCGTGGGTGTGTGTGTAGGGATACAGGAGAATGAAATGAACAGATGAACGCTTTTGGAGAGGTTGAGAAAATGGACTTTTCCCCCCACTAACGGTTGAATACAGCAGCCTTGTCCATGGTTGACCATAATTCTGACAGACTGTCTGACAGATGTATGGCTTTCTGATTTCAACCTTCAACGCAAAGGCAAAGGCCTTGTTGCGCGGGAAGGAAATGAAACGCATTCCAACTGTATTGAAGTGACCGAAACACACACACGCACATGCACGCACACATACAAATGCACACACATATCCGTCCGCTACCACACACACACACACACATACACACACACGCACACATACATACAAATGCACACACATATCCATCCGCTAACACACACACACACACACACACGCACGCACACACGCACACACACGTACATGCACACACACACACACACACACATGGACATGGACATGCACACACACGCACACACACACACACACAGACACTGCACCATTTCCCAGGTTCATCCATTGTCCCAGTTGTTTTCCATTGTCGATGAGTGAGGTCAGTTTGCCGTTTAGTCTGTGAGTACGTCTGGTCTTTCTCCTGCCTGTCAGGTCTGTGATGGAGGTCGGCCTCTGGGTGGATAAGCAGGGCTGGTATTCATGGGCACATGGAGGAACACACAAAGCCCTTCAGAACAGGACTCACCTCTCAGGTCAGCTGCCATTCGGCATTAATAACTCTATTTCTTCCATGTTCAGGTGTTTGAAAGAGCCTGTCCTCAAAACTGTCGGCACTCTGGGAGGCCAGGGGGAGGCTAGGGGGAGGTTAGGGGAGGCTAGGGGAGGCTAGGGGAGGATAGGGGGAGGTTAGGGGAGGCTAGGGGAGGATAGGGGAGATTAGAGGAGGCTAGGGGAGGATAGGGGAGATTAGGGGAGGATAGGGGAGGCTAGGGGAGGATAGGGGAGGTTAGGGGAGGCTAGGGGAGGATAGGGGAGGCTAGGGGAGGATAGGGGAGATTAGAGGAGGCTAGGGGAGGATAGGGGAGGTTAGGGGAGGCTAGGGGAGGATAGGGGGAGGTTAGGGGAGGCTAGGGGAGGATAGGGGAGGTTAGGGGAGGCTAGGGGAGGATAGGGGAGATTAGGGGAGGCTAGGGGAGGATAGGGGAGGTTAGAGGCTAGGGGATGCTAGAGGTTAGGGGAGGCTAGTGGACGGTAGGGGAGGCCAGGGGAGTCTAGTGGAGGTTAGGGGAGGCTAGGAGAGGCTAGGGGAGGCTAGGAGAGGCTAGGAGAGGCTAGGGGAGGTTAGCGGAGGCCAGGGGAGGCCAGGGGAGGTTATGGGATGCTTGGGGAGGCTAGTGGAGGCCAGGGGAGGCTAAGAGATGCTAGGGGAGGTGGAGGAGGCTAGGGGAGGTTAAGAGAGGCCTGGGGAGGCTAGGGGAGGCTAGAGGAGGTTAGGGGAGGCCAGGGGAGGCTAGGAGAGGCTATGAGAGGCTAGGGGAGGCTAGTGGAGGCTAGGAGAGGCTAGGGGAGGTGAAGGAGGCTAGGGGAGGCTAAGAGAGGCCTGCAGAGGCTAGGGGAGGCTATGGGAGGTTATGGGATGCTAGGGGAGGCTAGTGGAGGCCAGGGGAGGCTAGGAGAGGCTAGGGGAGGTGGAAGAGGCTAGGGGAGGCTAAGAGAGGCCTGCGGAGGCTAGGGGAGGCTAGAGGAGGCTAGGGGAGGTTAGAGGAAGCCAGGGGAGGCTAGGGGAGGTTATGGGATGCTAGGGGAGGCTAGTGGAGGCCAGGGGAGGCTAGGAGAGGCTAGGAGAGGCTAGGGGAGGTTAGAGGTGGCTAGGGGTACAAGCATGCTGGCTCTCCTTCTCCTCACACAATCTCCCCCCCCCTCCCCCTCTCTCCCAGATGTGAGGTGAGGCAGGAATAGGGGTCTCTTTCTGTGACACCGCTACACGGTGACGCTGCAGAGTGAGACCAGTCTCCTGGGGGCGTGTGTGTGTGTGTGTGTGTGTATGTGTGTCGCTGTGTCTGGCTATTAGGATATTTGAGCAGGCAGATAGTCCACAGGAGTTGTCCACACCTCTCTGAAGACAGCCTGTATGAGAAGTGCATTTCTGTGTAAAAGCCAGGAGGTGTGTGCGTGTGCTAGTGTGTGTGTGTGTGTGTGTGTGTCTGTGTGCAGTTGTGTGCGTGTATGCGTGTTTGTGTGTGTGTCTGTGTGCGTGTATGCGTGTGTGTGTGTGTGTGTGTGTGTGTGTCTGTGTGAGTGTATACGTGTGTGTTTGTGTGTGTGTGTGTGTGAGTGTGTGTGTGTGTGTTTCTCTCCCTTCACCCATGCCCTCTGTAGTCTCCACTGCTTCTGACAGAGAGCCAAAGTGAGCTTGTCTGTCGCAGTTATGATACGCCACGGAAATACAGTCTGCCTGCCTTCCTGTCTGTCTGTCTGCCTGTCTGTCTGTCTGTCTGTCTGTCTGTCTGTCTGTCTACTCCTACAGGGGTGCAGTCTCTCTCTGTGTGTGTGTGTGTGTGTGTGTGTGTGTGTTTGTGCGTGTATATATGTATGTGTGTGTGTATGTGTGTGTGTGTGTGTGTGTGTGTGTGTGTGTGTGTGCGTGCATTACCTCCGAACACACCCACGCGAATGAATACACACACACACACACACACACACACACACAGCCCCACACACACACCCACACAGGCCTCGGAAACAATGATCACAAGTGTCCTTTTTCTCTAATGAGAGAAAACACTATCAGTCAGATTTGGTAATTATTAATTAACCACGACTGTAGCCCTGCGAACCAAAGCCTGTGTGTTCTGAGGGGGGAAAGGCTCCGTGATAAGACTCTGTCACACACTAATGGTGTCCTCAGCTGCTCCAGTACTTCAGAGGAGGGGGCGGCCCGCTTTGAGGACAAGGGGGAGACGCAATCATCCTAATTGTTTCTTGATCAAGAAGAACATAATTAATTCTTCCATCTTGAACTTTTTGAGGAAGGCGGGCATTCATCTCGGCCCGCGGCGCCGGCGGCGGCGGTGGCGTTCGGCGAGGACCTTCGGGGACGGTTGTCGGCGTGAGGGGAGAGAGAGAGAGAGAGGGAGGGAGAAAGAGAGAGAGGAGAGAGGAGAGGCGACGGGTAA
>NC_137674.1:103555382-103575382 GCF_963989245.1 Nansenia antarctica
ACTAAAAGTACCTCATGCTTATGGGTATAGCTAATGGGGATCCTTCCAATAAATAAACAATAAAGAGGTGTGCTGCATCAACCAATCAGGCCTCCTCTCCCCACTGCCATCCTGCAACATAAAATCAGAACAAGACAGCAGTGGAGGGAGGAGACTGTAACAGGTGTGTGTGTGTGTGTGTGTGTGTGTGTGTGTGTGTGTGTGTGTGTGTATCCATGTGTATCCATGTGTATCCGTGTCTGTGTGTGTCTGAATCTGTGTCGAGGTAAGTCTACACTCACTGTATACCTTTAACAATGACAGCAGTGTGTGTGTGTGTGTGTGTGTGTGTGTGTGCGTGTGTGTGTGTGTGTGTGTGTGTGTGTGTGCGCGCGCGTGTGGTGTGTGTATGTGTGTGGTGTGTGTGCACACATACACACAAACACACACACAGTGGCACAGACACAAACACACACACAAATACACACACACAGACACCCCCCCCCCCCCCAACTGTAACTCCCTATCTGTCTAATCCTCTCTGTTGAGGAGATCCCCTCGTTCTGACATTGGGGGGGCGGGGGGCGGGTTGGTCTGAGATACCTCTCCACTTTAGGTTGATAGCAGTCACGTTGTTGTACTCTCCCCCTCCCTCCCTCTCCCTCCCTCTCCCTCTCCCGCCCCAGTAGCGCCTCGTCCCTGATTGGTCAGTCCCTCAGTGTCTCTTGAGGTTGATGTGTTTACCTTCCCCTCTTCATCTCTCGTTCACGTCACATGATACAAGTTCAACCGCTGGGAACGCCGCGCAAGCGAGACGAGGAGAGAGAGAAAGAGAGAGAGGGGGGGGGGGGGGTGCGGAGGGAGGGAGAGAAGGACAGAGAGAGGGGGCGGGGGGGGGGAGAGAGAGAGAGAGAGAGAGAGAGAGAGAGAGAGAGAGAGAGAGAGAGAGAGAGAGAGAGAGAGAGAATGACACAAAGAGAGCCTGTCACAGTCACTTAGATGTTGAAATATTAAAGTGTGGAGCCAGGTTATAATTTCCCTTCTGAAAGCTGAGAGAGGGGGAGGGAGGGTGGGCTGGGAGGGAGGGAGGGATGGAGGGATGGAGGGATAAGGAGGATGAGGAGAGGACAAGGGGGGGGTGTGGGGGGGGCGGAAAGGTATCACAGCAGATCTCCTCTCTCTCTCTTCCAGGGAGGGAAGCTGAGACACTTTTAACACCGTGACTTTAATTACCGTGGGCTTTCCGCCGGCCCTCTTTCCCTTTCCTACTCTACGCTGACGTGAATAATTGACTAATAATCATGTTCTCTACTCTGACAACGACAGCAGGCCCATGTCTGTGTCACCCAGCCCTGCCGCTCGCTGCTCGCTGCCTCTGCTGCTGCTGCCGCTTGGATTATTAACTCTACAAAAGGACACAGGACACATCCCCTAATCACACATTCTCCCACTCTTAATACCACCATTAGAGAAGAGGAGAGAAGAGGAGAGAAGGAGGAGGAGGAGGAGGAAATGTTCCTTGACTGCAACTCTTAGAGATAGGTGGTGAGGAGGGGGAGAGAGAGAGGGAGGAGGGACAGAGAGAGATGGGGGAGAGAGAGAGAGAGAGAGAGAGAGAGAGAGGGAGATAGGGGGAGACAGAGAGATGTTTAACGGGAAAGAGGGAGATGGGAGAGAGAGAGAGAGAGAGAGAGAGATGAAGAATGGGTTAGTGATGGTATGGGTGATTCGCATGCAGGTGGCATTTTGATGATGATGCTTCACTGCATTAGAGAGGACAGTGGGTTTCCATGACCACAATGGTTGAGAGAGAGAAAGAGAGTTAGAGAGAGAGAGTGAGAGAGAGAGAGAGAGAGAGAGGAAGAGAGTTAGAGAGAGAGAGAGAGAGAGAGAGAGGAAGAGAGTTAGAGAGACAGAGAGATAGAAAGACACAGAGCCTGGTTCGTGAATTTGCTGAATTTCGTGAATTCGAGACTGCTGGAGAGCAGCACACACTGGGTTCAACGTCATAAAGGGACATAAAGTATAAAGTAATTTGATTGGACAAGAGGCTCCTGTACAAGAACATTCCTGCTCAATGTCTGCATTCTTTAGATTCTGTGTATCATTGTGCCTTAAGATTTGTCACTGGTTGTAAACATCTTCTTACTCATCACTGCACATTGTATATAAAAGCGGACTGGCCATCCGTGTATGTACGCAGGTATGCCCATTGGTTGCGCTTTATATATAGAAATCTCCTTGGCCTGGTCCCTACCTACATATCTCCTCAGAAACCATGAACATTATAGCCTCCGCTCACAAGACACTTTACAAGTTTGCTGTCCCCTCTGCCTGGAATACTTAATACTACAGTTTTAAGTCCAAAGACTTAAAATTAAAAGAACTAATCAGTTATGATGCTTTCATAACGATTTTAAAGGTCTTAGAAGGTGAAAGTATTGGAAATTGTCATTGCTTTTAATTCAGTATCTGTGCCCGCCCAAACCTGCTTTTAATTTCTTGTTATTTTGTATGATGTCTATCTGTGTGTTGATAGACGCCTGTGTCCTTGTGCTGCCCCTCTTGGCCATGGTCCCTCTTGGTAAAGAGATTCCTTATCTCAATGAGGTCACCTGATTAAATAAAGCAAAAAAAAAAGGCATGCCATGAGTGCTGATCAGATTCCAAAGCGAATTTACGAACACGGCCAGAGAGAGAGAGAGACCATGAGAGAGAGAGAGAGAGAGAGAGAGAGAGAGAGAGAGAGAGAGAGAGAGAGAGAGAGAGAGGAGGTTGCAGATGCCACTGTACATGACACTTCCCTTCTCTCTTAGATCTCCCTCTCTCTCACTCTCTGCTAGTTGTTGTCGTTGTCGTTGTTGTTGTCGTTGTCGTTGTTGTATCCCAGGCTAGGAGACAATACTCTGAGGAATGACGTTGAATGACGTTGAACATCGGACAACATCGGACAGTATCGTCAACGCAAAAAGCCTGCGTTGCTCTGTGTTTGTTTGCCTGGCAAGAGTTTGGGGTTGGATAACGTGTCAGTGTGTGTGTATCTTGGCAAACTCAACAAGAAACCAAATACAGTACCATTCCTTCACAAACAAGGAAAAAGAGCCCAATTTCTCCTCCCTAGAGAAACTCAGCCATCCCAACATGGGGTTGGCTCCCATTCCCCCCAGAGGAGAAACATGAGATGACAGTCATGGCCTGCACAGCTGAAATCAATTCACAAATCACCCAGCAGCTCACCTGAACAATCACCACTCCCTTTAGTCTGCAGTTCCACAGTTGAGGATTCAGTTCAACAAACACACTGTGGTAGGAACATTTGCCTATTGCAGTGCTGTACTCAACCAACTGTTTGCAGAGACCAGAGTGGCTGACGGTGAGATGACTTGGATGTGTGTTGTTGTTTGATTGATATCTTGGATTTGTTTGATAGCCAATTGGTTGCTGTTGGGTGTTTGATATCAAGTTCAGTTCATGGTGAAGTTAAAGGGGCGGTACATCATTTTGGGAAAACTATTTCATTACTTGCAAAAATGTTTTATTGCATTGTAAATTCTTTCATATTGTTTCTTAGCTGCTTATTTTTGTGTTTATACCTTTTCAAAGGTTTTTCACCTACTACTACTGCTACTACTTATTATGCAAGAATATGCAAAAAGAGTGGAGTCCCAGTGAAACTCTGGTCAAACGGTCAAAGCCCTTTCAAGTTAGGGGAAGCACAGAAAACCAACACATAACTTGACAGGGCTTTGACCGTTTGACCAGAGTTTCACTGGGACTCCACTCTTTTTGCATCCAATGACCAGACAGCAATTATCTTTCTCCTTTTATTTTGGACTTAATTTTGTCTCTTTTTCATCAGAATTAGAAGTAGTAGCAAGAGACCTCTTCGGACCGTACCAAGTACGAGATGATGTCAAGAAGAGAGTCACACTGAACGTCTGGGGAGTTGTCTTCTGCTGTATGGCCAGCAGAGCCATTCACACCGAACTGGTGAACGCCCCATCAACAGAAAGCTTTCTGATGGCTTACCAACGGTTCACAGCTCTCAGGGGTCATCCAAGAAAGATCTGGTCTGATCCAGGCACCAATTTCATTGGAGCAAAACCTGTCCTGGAGGAGATGTATAGGTTCTCATCTCCAGACACCTGCCTCGTCTCCAGACACCTGCCTCGTCTCCAGACACCTACTACACCTGCCTCGTCTCCAGACACCTGCTACACCTGCTTCATCTCCAGACACCTACTACACCTGCCTCGTCTCCAGACACCTACGACACCTGCCTCATCTCCAGACACCTACGACACCTGCCTCGTCTCCAGACACCTACGACACCTGCCTCGTCTCCAGACACCTACTACACCTGCCTCGTCTCCAGACACCTGCTACACCTGCTTCATCTCCAGACACCTGCTACACCTGCTTCATCTCCAGACACCTACGACACCTGCCTCGTCTCCAGACACCTACGACACCTGCCTCATCTCCAGACACCTGCTACACCTGCCTCGTCTCCAGACACCTACGACACCTGCCTCGTCTCCAGACACCTGCTACACCTGCCTCGTCTCCAGACACCTACGACACCTGCCTCATCTCCAGACACCTGCTACACCTGCCTCGTCTCCAGACACCTGCTACACCTGCCTCGTCTCCAGACTCTACTACACTTGCCTCATCTCCAGACACCTACTACACCTGCCTCGTCTCCAGACACCTACGACACCTGCCTCGTCTCCAGACACCTGCTACACCTGCCTCGTCTCCAGACACCTGCTACACCTGCCTCGTCTCCAGACACCTGCTACACCTGCCTCGTCTCCAGACTCTACTACACCTGCCTCGTCTCCAGACACCCACGACACCTGCCTCGTCTCCAGACACCTGCTACACCTGCCTCGTCTCCAGACACCTCACTGTGAAAATGATTAGAATTGAATTTTACATACAGTGTTACATAACCATGTTTGCGTTATTAGACTGCAGACTGCCTAACATGGCAGTGTTAACTCAACCCTAACACTATCACCGGCCGAGTCACAACACAGACAGATAACACACAGAGAACGCTAGAATAATAACAACATTTAAAAAAAAAAAAGAGAGAAGAAAAGAGAGAGAGAGGGACACAGAGAGAGAGAGAGAATCTGAACACGTCGAGTCACTTGAAGTGGGAGGTGATCTTCTTCATGTCGTTGTTGCCCTCCACCAAAACCTTTTTGGAGCAAAACCTGTCCTGGAGGAGATGTATAGGTTCTTGGACGACCTGGATCGTTAGCTCAACCCTAACACTGTCACCGACCATGTCATGCACCTGTGCAGCGTATGCCACTTTCCATTCAGGTGTTTTGGCTAGTTGCTTTTCTGTTCTGAGAAATGTAGCCTCAACTGTTCTCTTGTTGTTCGGTAGGGAGACGGGGTCTTCCACCCAAGGATACCTGGCATGCCAGTGTGGCTCCTTGCTGTGGTTGTCTTCGGTGACATAGGTGAGACCGTTCCTTACCACTTCAAGCTCTCTCTCCTCTGCAAGAGTAATTTCTTTGCCGCCGGGTTGACATTTTCCACAGCGGCAGCCTCCACACTTTGGATCACATGCTGCGCCGATACTGTCCCATTTCCACCACTCTAGGAAGTCCCGGTTGGTGGTTGAAGTGCTTGACTTCTGGAGCGTGGCGTGAACTTGAGTGTTGGGATGTTTCTTTGAAACAGGGCCAGTGAGTTCCTCATACCTCACAGCAGCAGTTCTCATTGATCTTGCGAAATGTGCCTTGGACATGTGGGCTGACACGGTGAGGTCTTCGAAGAGCTCAGGATGAGTCCCTCCAACCGTCATCCCCAGTGGTCCATCCCGCAGCACAAGGTCTCCAACAACTTTGATCCTTTGAGGTGCTAGCTGGCCTTCTCTGTGGCTTATTAGCAGATTGATTTCACCGGGCCTTGTCAGCTCTCCAAGTGGGATGTCTGGAAAGAGTTTCTGGAGCCGTTTGGGATCAACACTTTTGTGGATGTCTGCAATACTGTCGAGACCATAACATACCAATTGGTGTGATTTCAGAGTGCCTTTGGGAGTTTTCACCCTGATCTTCAAGAGGTACCGCTTTGTCTCCACAATGGTCTTCATTCCTCCAACACCATGGACAATGAGAGTGATGTCTTCACTCCTGAGGTTCAGTTTGTCTGCGGCCTTGTGAGTAATATAATTAGTGTCAGACGCCAGGTTGATTAATGTTCCAACCTTTTCTCCAGCATTTGCTGTGACCTCCAGAAGCATCATGATCACTGGCAGCTCCTGCAATCCACTCTCCACTAGAAGGCCTGGTTGCTCCTTTGTGGTGCTGAAAGCCTTTGATGTAGCATTTGAGAACACATCATGAAACTGTTTTGCCAGCTCTGGGGAAAGCATCCTGACAAACTCCTCTTGTTCCTCTGTGTACTTTCTCCTGCTTTTCACATCCTCTGAACCAGGTCCGCTCTTTTTCTGTGATGAGTTATTCTTCTTGTTAGGACAGAGATAAAAGTGATGCTCAGGAGCATGTTCATCCTTGCAGGCATGGCTGGTGCATAGGAAGTCATCTCTGCAGTATGAACTGTCATCATGAACTTCAAGACATCTCTTGCATGCTCCCAACTTCTTAGCTGCAGCCTTCTTTTCTGCTAGCTTCAGTGACCGGAACTGCATGCAGAAGTAGAGCTTCTCCCTGTGTTTCCCATCTCCACAGACAACACATCCAGTGTGTTCGTCGCCTGCCTTGGTGGATTTTGTTCTGGCCTGTCTTGGCTCAGGCTTGGTCTCTCTCCTGCTTGGTTCTTCATCCCTCAGTTGTTCAAGCTGCTCATATATGCTTTCTTGCTCTTTGAGAAATGTCAACAGGCTGTCGAACCGGTTGCCTGGAGTCACAGCATTTTTAGCCGCATAGACAAGCCATTCCTTTTTGAGGGATTCTGGGAGTTTTCCCTCGATGGACTTGGTCACCAGAGGGTTTTTTATAGCACCAGTGTCTCCAAGCTCAATCAGATCTCGAAGCGCCTTCTCCACAGCTTGGATTAGTTCCACGACTCTCAGTGGTTGGTTACTTCTGACGGGTGTCATAGCCTGCAGCTCCTCCACTATTTCAATAGCAATGGATGTCCGATTGCCATAGCGGTTCTCCAGAACACGGAAGATGTCATCAGCAGCACTGTGAGTAGTGAGGCGAAGGTCTCTCATGATCTTGTCATCAATACTGTCCAGTAATTGGGCCTTCTTCACCTCCTTGGAACCAGTCGGTTCACCCTGCCTCTGGAGTGCTTCCCAGTCCTTTCTCCACCTGTGGAAGTCACGTTTGTTGCCAGTGAACTTGGGAAGGGCTGTTGGTTTCAGTTTGATGGTTGGCACAGGATGACTGGACGCAATCGGTTGTCTTCTGGCTTCGTCCTTTATCCTCTTCTGTATGAAGTCAGCCTTCTTGGAAACCAGCTTGATGGCCTGAAGTTCCAGATCTTTTAAGTTATTCTGGATTTGTCCCTCTTCTTCAGGGATCCACTGTTTCCATCGTTTGTGCACCTCCTTCGCTGTCTTCACCAGTCCTTCCAGGTGGTTAAGCATGAATTCATAACCCTCCTGGTTCATATCCTCCTCACTGGCTTCCACCGCAGTAGTGCGCCTGCACTGCTGCTCTGCTGCCTGTAGAATTATGGACATTTCATCAGCTCCAAAGTTGTCCCACAGGGCCGTCTGGAGTAGACTTTTAACTCTTCAGCTTCAACACACACTCAGTCGCAGTCTTCGCCAGATCGGCAGTTTGCACCGTGGTCAGCTCAGTCTCTCCCTCGGCCAGCTTTGTGTGAAGTTTGGCCTTCACATTGTCATTGGCTTCCATGACTTTGTCAGCTGCTGTTGTGAGTGCCTTGAAATTGTCTCTGAAGCTCCTCCTCAGACGAGTGAATGCTGCTTTTGCTGTCGTTCTCTCCGTCTTGAGCTGCTCAACAGTGGCCATATTTGGAGTTGGTTGCAGGCGATGGTTTGAGTGAGGCCTTGTGACGATTTAGTTGAATGTGAACTTGGGATGTCCAGGGTCCCGATTTGCTGCTCCTGCTGTTTCAGTTTGCTGGCTTGAGAATCCTGGTTTTCCAATTCACCGGTCTCCGTTTCCTGGTTGTCCAGTGGGAGTCGGTTTTTCACTGTGAAAATGATTAGAATTGAATTTTACATACAGTGTTACATAACCATGTTTGCGTTATTAGACTGCAGACTGCCTAACATGGCAGTGTTAACTCAACCCTAACACTATCACTGGCCGAGTCACAACACAGACAGATAACACACAGATAGAGAACAATAGAATAATAACAACATTTTAAAAAAAAGAGAAGAAAAGAGAGAGAGAGGGACACAGAGAGAGAGAATCTGAACACGTCGAGTCACTTGAAGTGGGAGGTGATCTTCTTCATGTCGTTGTTGCCCTCCACCAAAACCTTTTTGGAGCAAAACCTGTCCTGGAGGAGATGTATAGGTTCTTGGACGACCTGGATCAAACAGTACTGGAAGACACTGCAGCCAAAAATGAAACAAAGTGGATGTGGAAAATTCACCCAGCTGACTCTCCACACAGGAACGGTGCTGCAGAAGCTGCTGTGCGTGTTGCAAAGAGGGCACTTCAGAGTCTTGGTAAAGAGTCTGGGCTCAGCTACTCAAAGTTCCAGACAGCTCTCTACATTGCAGCCAACCTTGCAAATGAGCGCCCGATTGATGCCAGAGTTCAGAGCCGGGAAGATTGCATCCAATATGTCACACCAAACAGCCTCCTCCTTGGTCGAGCAACTCAAAGTGGAGACTTCAAAACATTTGACTTTTCCAGCTACCCCTACAAAAGGCTCAGGGCGATGCAGTCAGAGGTGACCAAGTTCTGGAGATCCTGGAGTCAACTCGCTGGTCCCAACCTTGTTGTCAGGAGCAAGTGGCATACTGCCGAAAGAAATGTTGCTGTGGGAGACATTGTCTGGTTAAGTGACCAGAACGCACTGAGAGGTCACTTCAAACTTGGCAGAGTTGTCAGCACCAACCCAGACAGCAAAGGCGTTGTGAGGGATGTCCACATTAGGGTATTCCCAAGCTACTGTGTCCCCCTGACAAAAGCCCCAAAGGAAAAAACCAGCCATCCCAACTCCAGCAGAAGAAATGAGAAGCCCCAAGCCATCGTTCTGCACAGGGACGTGAGACGGTTGGTTGTCCTACTACCTGCTGAGGAACAGAAATAAACCTTGGCAGAACCACAGCTCCAACGACCCAGTGCCCTTACAGTTTGCCTACAGTCGGCGATCTTCCCGGTAATCCATGGAAAGATCGAGTGGGAGGTGTCTTGGCAAACTCAACAAGAAACCAAATACAGTACCATTCCTTCACAAACAAGGAAAAAGAGCCCAATTTCTCCTCCCTAGAGAAACTCAGCCATCCCAACATGGGTTTGGCTCCCATTCCCCCCAGAGGAGAAACATGAGATGACAGTCATGGCCTGCACAGCTGAAATCAATTCACAAATCACCCAGCAGCTCACCTGAACAATCACCACTCCCTTTAGTCTGCAGTTCCACAGTTGAGGATTCAGTTCAACAATCACACTGTGGTAGGAACATTTGCCTATTGCAGTGCTGTGCTCAACCAACTGTTTGCAGAGACCAGAGTGGCTGACGGTGAGATGACTTGGATGTGTGTTGTTGTTTGTTTGATATCTTGGATTTGTTTGATAGCCAATTGGTTGCTGTTGGGTGTTTGATATCAAGTTCAGTTCATGGTGAAGTTAAAGGGGCGGTACATCATTTTGGGAAAACTATTTCATTACTTGCAAAAATGTTTTATTGCATTGTAAATTCTTTCATATTGTTTCTTAGCCGCTTATTTTTGTGTTTATACCTTTTCAAAGGTTTTTCACCTACTACTACTGCTACTACTTGTAATTCTGATGAAAAAGAGACAAAATTATGTCCAAAATAAAAGGAGAAAGATAATTGCTGTCTGGTCATTGGATGCAAAAAGAGTGGAGTCCCAGTGAAACTCTGGTCAAACAGTCAAAGCCCTTTCAAGTTAGGGGAAGCACAGAAAACCAACACATAACTTGACGTGTGTGTGTGTGTCCTAGACTGTGCTGAGCGGTACAGATATCCCTGAGGTTGATACGGCAGGACAGGGGGGGTGTAGTGGGGGGGGGGCGGGGGGGTGTTGTCTCATTTTCACATCGTCATGTGGGTGAGGTTGAGCTGTTCTTCTCCACTCAGTCTCCCCCCCCATCTCTCTCTGTCTCCCCCTACCTCCCATTGGACTACCTCCCTTGTCTTCATACCAATGACTGCTCGCCTAAGTGATCGCTGACTCATGTCTGAAACAGACATGATGGCAACCTGACTCATCCAGGACAACGAGCCGAGCACAGATTACTCACCCTTTGATCTCCTTTGTCCTGGGAGATGACAGATCTATATAAGGACGGAGGGGATTTCTGAGTGCGTGCGTGGGTGAGCATGTGCGGGCGTGTGTGTGTGCGTGCGTATGTCTGTGTGTATTTGTGGCCGTGTGCGTGTGTGTGTGTGTGTGTGTGAGTAAGCCATGGGCCTCTGAGGAGACGTGACTGTCCTGATCCTGCTGGAGCAGCACAATGGTTTGTGTGCCGTTCGCATTGTTGTTGTTCCCTCATGTCTCACCTACCATGTCTGATCCACACACACACACACACACACACACACACACACACACACACACCCCAACACACACACACACACACACACACACCAACACACACACACACACACACACACACACACACACTCATAGTATGATAACTACTAACTGTAAATGTCCCCTTGTCTGCCTAATCTCCCAAATCCACAACATTGTTCTGGGATACACACTGCGTCACACAAATACGCAAAACGTGGAAAACCTAGAGTAGAGTACACACACGTGCACACACGCACACACGTACACGGCGAACACACACACACACATACCTTGGAAGACCTACACACAGTACACAACTCCACATGAACACAGAAGTGCTGGACTGCACAGATATGATAGTCCTTTATCTTACTGTAGCTCTCCTGCTCCTCACTGTTAAAGCTACCCTGTTCTTCACACACACACACACAGACACAGACACACACCTCCTGTGGTCACAGACACACAGACACACACACACACACACACACACACACAGACACACACCTCCTGTGATCACAGACACACACACACAAACACACACCTCCTGTGATCACACACACACACACACACACACACACACACACAGACACACACCTCCTGTGATCACACACACACACACACGCACACAAAAACACACACATGCTGTTAAAGCTACTCTCCCAGCTTGTTCATCACAGTCACTCACGATTGGTTGACTGTCTCCCCGTGGTTAGTAAGAGGACAGATTACAGACTGGCCTGGTTTTCACGTATGTCCTCCTGTGTGTGTGTGTGTGTGTGTGTGTGTGTGTGTCTGTGTGTGTCATCCCACAAGCCCAGAAGGCTGCTTTCACAGTTGGGACTATTGTAGCCGACAATCAGACATGATCCTGTCCCCCTAATCTTGTTTGGTGCTAGATAGGTCACAATAATCCCTCTCCAACAAACAGCTCTGGCAGAGTTGTATCAGCTCCCGAAACACACACACTCTCACCCTGCTACCCCTGACACACACACAATCACCCTGCTACCCCTAACACACACTCTCACCCTGCTACCCCTGACACACACTCTCACCCTGCTACCCCAGACACACACTCTCACCCTGCTACCCCAGACACACACACTCACCCTGCTACCCCAGACACACACTCTCACACTGCTACCCCTGACACACACACTCACCCTGCTACCCCAGACACACACACTCACCCTGCTACCCCTGACACACACTCTCACCCTGCTACCCCTGACACACACTCTCACCCTGCTACCCCTGACACACACACTCACCCTGCTACCCCCGACACACACTCTCACCCTGCTACCCCAGACACACACACTCACCCTGCTACCCCCGACACACACTCTCACCCTGCTACCCCTGATACACACACTCACCCTGCTACCCCAGACACACACTCTCACCCTGCTACCCCAGACACACACACTCACCCTGTTACCCCAGACACACACTCTCACCCTGCTACCCCTGACACACACTCTCACCCTGCTACCCCTGACACACACTCACCCTGCTACCCCAGACACACACACTCACCCTGCTACCCCAGACACACACTCTCACCCTGCTACCCCAGACACACACACTCACCCTGCTACCCCAGACACACACTCACCCTGCTACCCCAGACACACACACTCACCCTGCTACCCCTGACACACACACTCACCCTGCTACCCCAGACACACACTCACCCTGCTACCCCTGACACACACACTCACCCTGACACACACTCTCCCCCTGCTACCCCAGACACACACACTCACCCTGACACACACTCTCCCCCTGCTACCCCTGACACACAATCACTCTGTTAACTCTTAACACACACTCACTCTGCCCCCCTATTTGCAGATGATGACGTTCTGGGGGACTGTTTCTGCAGACCTGGACATACCACCTGGGGGATAGTAATACCAGCGTTAGACCATCTGTTTTGACGTAAGATACCTCAGAAACTTAAGTTAGGTTTAGGCATTAACCTTGAGTGATTAAGTTTAGGCATTAACTATGAGTGGTTAAGTTTAGGCATTAACTATGAGTGGTTAAGTTTAGGCATTAACTATGAGTGGTTAAGTTTAGGTGTAGGTTGACAGGGGAAAGTATAAACAATAGTGTCTCCACTGTGAATCGAACCAGAAACATTCAGGTGACAAGTTACCTCTGACATACACACACTCTCACCCCGTTTCTCCGACCCACACTCTACCCTGTTGCTGTTGTAAGTCCTATGTAGTTGAACATTATGTAGTCAAGGGGGGAGGGGGGGGGGGGGGAAAGGCCTTAACCCAATAACAACAACAACATTATATATATACCCATGAATGAACCACCATGCGGCTGTGTGTGTGTGTGTGTGTGTGTGTGTGTGTGTGTGTGTGTGTGGGGGGGGGGGGTGTGCTGTTCTATAGGCTTCTAAGCACGTGGAGGGTTTAAGTAGTGGGGCCGGAGAATAGATGACTTGAGAGTGTGAGTGATTCAGCGGTTGGCAGGAGGGGTGAGCTTTGTAAATGAGTGATGTTATCACGGCCTCGCTTTGCTTTTCCCCCCCCTCCTCCCCCCTCCCTCCTCCCCCCTCCCTCCTTCCTTCGCTCTTTTTGTTCTGCTGCGGTGGTGAAATATCAGTATTGTTTACGTAGGAGATTAGGCTGGAATTGGGCAGAAGCTGGTTGTTCTGCGGAGATAGAGATAAGATATGGGATTTGTGCCTTTCCAAGGCAGAGCAGGAGTCGGCGTGTGTGTGTGTGTGTGTGTGTGTGCGTGTGTGCGTGTGTGCGTGTGTGCGTGTGTGCGTGTATGTGTGTGTGTGTGTGTGTCTTATCTCCCAGCCAGGCAGACATATGAAGTTGTTCATTGTAATTACCCATGGCAGGGGTAGATGTCATCAGCAGATTTGGAGGAGCAGGGGGGGGGGCGCTATGATGTTAATGTAGGGAAGAGCCCTGGCCACTCACACACACACATGCACACGCACGCACATGTACACGTACACGTACACGCACACACACACGCTTATCTTCTTAAGCTAGCCCCTTTACCCTCTTTCTTTCTTCAAGTCTTCTCTCTTTTCACCCCCCCCTCTCTTTTTACCTACTGCCCTTTTGACCCATCACTCCATTTTGATTATCCTTTTCCCTTCACACAATAATATCTTCTTCTCTATTCATGAACTTCTCTCCCTTCCCCCTCTCCTCTCACCAATCTGTCTTTTTTTGTCCCTGTCTTCTCCATTCTGTCCATCATTTGTGACAGGGTTTGATGAAAAGGTCCGCAAGTCTGGCAACGTATTTTTTCTGTTTGTTCCAGATTATGAAAGGGTAGATTGTAAGCTTTCAAATGATGTGTCCTACACTGACATCTGAAACAATATGAAGAAGTTATGCATATTTGACTGTTGATACCCCCCAAATCAACAAGCAGAGGAATTCACCCAAAGTATACACATTTCACAGGTAGGTAATGGGTTGGAACAATAGCTGGTTAACTCCACCCCAACCACTCCCTCAAGACAACCACTCCCTCAAGACAACCACTCCCCCATTTCACTACCTATCATTATCTACCTGTCATCTGTCAGTGGGGTTGTCAGCTAACCCTCAGGAAACAAACTTGCAGGGCTGACATGTTTAAATTGCTAAATAATAATAATAATAATAATAATAATAATAATAATAATTCAAGATTATTGCCATGTGTGCCAAAAGTTTATTACATCCCATTATACAAGTAAAAGACAGTAAAATTCTTATGGCTTCAGTTTCAGTCGACATTGCAGCAGCAAGAGAAAACAATGGAAAAAATGAGGCAAGATATAATTGAGCAATACAATAATAGAAAGCTAAAAAAGAATAATGTTGTGACCGTGTGTATGCATTTATCATTATAGTCCATAAAGCATCTAGTGGGTAACTGATCTTACTCAGATCAGCCCTCGGTCCCTGAGAGCCAGGCCCAACCGCCAGACGACCAGACAATTAGCTCTTCATTAACCGCCCTTAACACATGCTAACGTTAAGCTAACTGGTCCTTAACACATGCTAACGTTAAGCTAACTGGTCTTTAAGATATGCTAATGTTAAGTTACCTGGCCCTGAACATATGCTAACGTTAAGTTACCTAGCCCCTAGCGTTGATCTTATTTGGGCCAGGCTAAGCCCTGACTCCTGCTGCCCTGCAGGTGTGCTTGGTCCCTGGGGGAGAGAGGTGTGTGTGTGTGTGTGTGTGTGTGTGTGTGTGTGTGTGTGTGTGTGTGTGTGTGTGTGTGTGTGTGTGTGTGTGTGTGTGTGTGTGTGTGTGTGTGTGTGTGTGGGGGGGGGGGATTAAGAGAGGTTTTAAGAGAGGAGAAGGAGAGGGAGGGCGACGGAGTGGCTGTGAGGGGGAGAGAGTGAAGGATGGGATGGACAGAGAGAGAGAGAACTAACAGGAGTGGGTGGTGTAATCTCTTCTTTCCTGTAGGTTTGTCTGTTTTCCTGGGTTTTCTCTGTGTAGTTTAGTTCTTACTGTGTTTGTTTATTTGTTGTCCTCAGTATGCTGATACGTACTTCTCCCCGCCTCTCTCTCTGTCTCATAGCCCACTACACATCTTCACTGTCTATTCACACACACACACACACACACACACACACTCACACACACACACACACACACACACACACACACACACACACACACACACACCATAGAGCTGGGGAACCCCAAAACCCTCAGCAAATACTTGAATCTTCCACAAACACTCCAGAGGGTGGGTTTTACCGTAATTCAAATTAAAGCTGTTGTCCCTGTGACGCACACACACACACACACACACACACACACCGTGTCCGATTCTACATTACAGTACAATAATGAATGAATGAATGAATGAATGAATGGTCTTTATTGTCATTGCTACAGTACAGGTACCAAACAACGACATTTAGGAGGGGTTAGGAAAGAGAAAAAAAAAAAAAAACTTTAAAAATAAATCACATGAAGGGAAGGAGCTGGTTTACATAAATAAAGGCTATGTACACTATCCACTATACTATACTGTACAGATAGACGACTAGGGTTGTCATATTGCACAATAGTGTTATTGCACATTTATTTAAAGTGTCGCAGTTTGCAGGCTTGAAATTTACATATTTGTGCCTCAGCACTACACCTGATTTTTTCAGTCCAGCAGCTGCCATCAATCCGTCCAGACTGTCCAGGGCCCAGAACCTAGGTCTTTGCTGTGTTCAGGGCCTGGACGGCCCTGTGGTAGAAGCTGTTCTTCAGTCTGTTTGTCCTTGCGGCCAAGGTCCTGAACCGCCTTTTCGAGGGCAGCCGGATAAAGTGTTCGTACCCAGGGTGGGTTGGGTCCCTGGAGATCTTGGAGGCCTTCCTGAGACAGCGTGTGTTGTACAGCTCTTCCAGAGAGGGGAGGGGGGCGCCGTAATTCATCAGTCATTCAGTCATTCAGTCATCATGCAGTAACCCAGCAGCCTCAGCGTCGTCAGGACAGGGATTCCCAAGGTTCCACAAGCAGTAGCTTGAGAGAGAAGTCTTTCGATTTCACATGATTAAGTATCACTTTAACAAATACTTCTTTATGTCGCTAAACCAGAAATCTATTTCCCTTCCTAAAAACTGACTTTGTTTAAGAGTCAGGGACAAAACATAGAGAAAAGTCGAAAATCTTCTTTCAGAATGACATTGTCAGCTATTGTCAAGATTTGTCAAATTTTCCTAAGAGATTGGAAGCCAATATTTTGCGGGGCAGCTATCAGTGAAAGGGCCTTTGTCATCTCAAGGTAACATATTCTCCTCATTTAAAAAAAGGATTTTTCTTTCACCGTGTAGCAGAAGAGTCCGTGTCAGTATCTAATTTGCAAAACACAATGAGTGTTTTCAATGCAGCTCAAACAACCAGAAGGAGAAAAAAGTGTAGGAGAGGTATGAAAAGAGTAGATGTCAATGATGTTGTGTGTGTGTGTGTGTGTGTGTGTGTGTGTGTGTGTGTGTGTGTGTGTGTGTGTGTGTGTGTGTGTGTGTGTGTGTGTGTGTGTGTGTGTGTGTGTGTGTGTGTGTGTGTGTGTGTGTGTGTGTGTGTGTGTGTGTGTGTGTGTGTGTGTGTGTGTGTGTGTGTGTGTGTGTGTGTGTGTGTGTGTGTGTGTGTGTGTGTGTGTGTGTGTAAGAGAGAGAGAGAGAGAAATAGTTTTTGCCTACCCCCCACCCCTCATTGGGGGAAGACGTTTTGTATTTATTTGTTTTGGTCTGTCGGCTACAGTATGTTGTATATAATATACAGTATTATACAGTACAATATGTTGACCTCCATGGGACACTCATAGAACGTCACATTATTGATGTTAAATGGACGGACTTATAGTGCCTTATTCCAAAACCCTTTACAATGGCCTCTCATTCACCCATTCACACACTAATGGCGGCAAGCTCCCATGCTAGGCGCCGGCCCGCTCATTTGGAGCAATTTGGGGTTCAGTGTCTTGCCCCAAAAAACGTAGACATGTGGCCAGCCAGGGTTTGAACCACAGATCTGCCGATCTTGCGATCATTAGACGCCGGCTCTAACTCCTGCGCCACAGCCGCCCTATGTTCTCATGCCCATCCCTCTGCTGCGCTCAGATGTTCTCTAGAAACATTGTAAGAATGGCCATGTGTGTGTCTGTGTTGCTGCCATGTCTAAAACTCTCTATGGAAAACCTTCACTGACCTCTTAAGCTGGACGGGTCCAAGATTTTGCTTTAATTTGAGTATTAATTTAATTATTCATGACTTTATCTCCTTGTGAAGTGTAGTATGTTCAACTGTAATCTGTGCATACCCACACAAAACGTCAAGGTGTTACCTATCAAAATAAAACGTCACGGTGTTACCTATCAAAATAAAAGGTCAAGGTGTTACCTATCAAAATAAAAACGTCAGTGTTACCTATCAAAATAAAACGTCAAGGTGTTACCTATCAAAATAAAACGTCATGGTGTTACCTATCAAAATAAAACGTCAAGGTGTTACCTATCAAAATAAAAGGTCACGGTGTTACCTATCAAAATAAAACGTCAAGGTGTTACCTATCAAATGTTTTGTATCTGATCATCATATTTCTAATGTTACAAGCAATTTAGTTTGGGTCTGGGTTTTAGGGTTTGATTTGTCAAGTAGGACATTCAGCATAAGAGGTTAACCTGTCAGAGCAGAAGTCTGTAGGAAGTCTGTCAAATCTGACACATTTCAGTTTGAAGTTCCAAACAACAGCGTCCTCCTTAATAACAATATAACCCCCCGAAATAGACTAGCGGTTGTGTTTCTGCATGCACAATGCACCTTTCAAAGAGGCAGCCACCAGAGACAGAAAGGCGAAAATCGGTCCACTCCCCTAGAATACCCCCGGCAGTAACAACATGTTATTTATTTGTATATAAACCCACTGTTGGGTAGGACACTCCATTTAAGAAAGTGCTTTTCCAGACCAAAACAACGTTCGTGAATGAAATATTTCTGTCAAGGGATCTCATTCCCTGATCGCTAGCAATTAAACATAGTCATTACAACCATTAGGAAGCTTTTAGAAAGCTTGGAGGTTACATATTGCACCTTTAAGATGAAAATAAGTATTTTACTGAAAAAATAATTATATTTTGTATTGATTGATGTTAATTTAACTTGGATGTCGTGCTTTGAGAAGTGTTTTTATATCTGACACTATCAAGGTTTGCCACCTTGGGGCAGGACCAGAAAAGTCCAGTTTAAAAATATTTTTATTGATTACTATTTTAAACTGTAGCTCTGCACAGCCTGTTTAAACTGTAACACTACACAGGCTGTTTAAACTGTAGCAATACACAGGCTGTTTAAACTGTAGCAATACACAGGCTGTTTAAACTGTAACACTACACAGGCTGTTTAAACTGTAGCACTACACAGGCTGTTTAAACTGTAACACTACACAGGCTGTTTAAACTGTAACACTGCACAGGCTGTTTAAACTATAATGCTTCACTTGTTCAATGCCCAATATAGTAAGCATTCTTTTTGTCACAATAATTGTATGTAGTAGTTTAAACAAAAAAAAGTGAAGTGATGAGTTTATTGTAACTATACAGTTCAGTTCAGTTTGTAAATCTTCAAGGAATCTGTCAAGGAATTACCGTAGGACTGTTCTGTTCCCAACCATCTCCACCCCACATGGGGTCACTGTCAGAGTTTAGGACCTTAATAAGACCATACCTTTTCCATATTTAATTTATATACAAGGCATTTTACCCATGTATTGCATACCTCCCTAATCATATTTGGAATGCTCTTGTTTCGTAATGCTGATGATATCTCGATAAAGAGCTTTTAAAAGTCAACATTCTGTCATTGTATACACCCCCCCCCCTCTCAGTTTGACAAGACGTCTTACATTGCCAAAGCAAATATAGTAACTCATAAATCAATAATGACAGAAAGGAAAATAATGATATAAAATGTACAATAACAGTTAAAGTAACAATATCTGTTTCCCAATCCCACAGAGAAACCCCAGACCGCCGCTTCATCCCCCTCTCTCCCTCTCTCTCTCCATGTACCATGTATGTCAATGTCTGTCATACATTATGTACAACAGCTGGTAGAAAAAATTAGGAAAAAAAAGAATAAAAGTTTTGTCTCTCGATGAGTGGGGGAGGGGTGGCGGTGGGCTGTGGGCAAAAACAATATCTTTCTCTTTCTCTCCCCTCCCCCCCCCTCTCTCTTTTCCTACAACGCACCCTGGAACACAACCATTGTGTTATGCTAGCTGGTGTGAGATAGATCCTTCAACCATGACACCAGGTCCTTTCCCGGGGAGGCGGGACTAAGCCCCTGACTGATGGCCGTGGATGTACCAATCAGCCGAGTGTGTCTCTGACGGACAGGGCAGCCATCTCTAATTACCCAGGAATGTTTGAGTGCACGAGGCTAATCCCTTCCCGCCAATCTAAAGTCACCTGCCAAAAAAATAAATGCAAAAGAAAATCACCCCTTATTCAATATCCAGGGGGTTTCCCTCTCCGCTTGTTAGCCTGCTCGCTAGCTCTCGGGATTCTGGCGGTTGATGAGATTTCAGAAGCATGGTGTCAGTGTTCCCTGTCTGTTCAGACATGCTCAGAATGAATAAGCTGTGTGACACTTGGAATGACCTGTTTGGAAGAGTCCTTTGAAGTCGTCAGCCTTGTGGAGAACAGGTTGTGATAGGTGACAAGAGCTCAAGGAAGAATACTTACTGAGAGAACGCTCCAATGATCGACAACCAGGAGGAGGCTGCTGGAGGCAGAACTCGGAGGACGGGGGCCTCATCGTAATGCATGCGTTCGATACCGTT
>NC_137674.1:103580382-103582882 GCF_963989245.1 Nansenia antarctica
GTGTAGGGTGTTAATGGCACTGTTCCATGGAGGTCAGCATCAGACCCCTGGGTTATAGATAACATGCTCGTTCTGATTACTGGGCCGGATTGACCTCTTACATTCTCTCTCTCTCTCTATCTCTCGATCTCTCTACTTTCTCTCATTCTCTCTCTACTTTCTCTTTCTCTCATTCTCTCATTCTCTCTCTTGCTCCCTCTCTCCCCCTCTCCCTCTCTCCCTCCATCTCTCTCTCTCTCTCCCCCTCTCCCCGTCCCTCTATCTCTCTCCCTCCCACTCTCTCCCCCTCTCCCTCTATCTCTCTCTCTCTCTCTCTCTCTCTCTCTCTCTCTCTCTCCCCTCTTGCACCTGCCAGTTCTGTCCGGCGGCATTGTGTCGCTATGAAAACGTTTAACCGACGTTGAATGAGCACCCCTCGCCCCCCTCCCTCCCTCCTCCCTCCCTCCCTCCCCCCCTCCCTCCCCTGATGTTCGAGGGGTGGAAGAAGGGGGGGTAGCAGGATGTAGAGGGAGAGAAAGAGGGGCCAACAAAGGGCATGTTCCCCCCTCCCTCCGGCATTCTTCCCCCTCTCCAGCCGGGCACGAGGAGAAGCAGCTTTTTGTTTCAGTCAATAGAGCGGAGGGTTGGTGATTGCTCTCGGTTCAAAATGAGCATCAGGACAGAGAGGCGGAGAGGAGAGGAGGGGAGCAGGAGTGGAGGAGAGGAGGAGGAGGGGAGGAGAGATACCACAATACCCCACACAGGGCATTGAAGGCGATAACAACTTGGTACAGGGGCTAGGGGGCTGGGACGGGGGACGGGGGGCAGGACGAGACGGGGGCGGGGAGGGGGGTACAGGAGAGGAATGTATGGATCTCTGCTGCTCTGTCTGTGGCTTTCACACAGTCACATTCCATTCTTGCTTCTTTTTCAGTCTGTGGTGGTGTGTGGGGGGGGGGGCTTATCCCTCTTTTGACCACAGAAATGTCCTCTGAGCAGAGGGAGGGGGGTTGGGGTGGGTTGGGGTTGTCACCTGGATGACAGGTCACAGGTCACAGCGTCAGAATAAAGCGTTCTCCTACCTCTGTCCTCAGCACACACACACACACCGCCCCCCCCCCCCCCTCCTGGTGTGTGTGGGGTCATGTAGGGGAGAGAAAAGGGGGAAGAGGGAGGAGGGGAGATGAGAACCAGGAGAGAGCACTCACCTAATCTCTCAGACGAGCCCTGTCGCTGCCTCCCCCTCTCTCTCTCTCTCGTTAGTACCCCGTGTTTCTGCTGTCGTAAGAATTAATTAATCATTAATAACTGATTGCATTCATACAGTGCCTTCATAGACACCCTAAGCACTTTACCTTGTAAGGGGGCCGAACTCACCTCTCCCATCACTACCGATGCGTAAGTCCCACCTGGGCGTTGCCATGGCAACCCGCGCCGTGGGTCCAGAATGTTCGTTAACCACACACACACATCAGCGGTGTCAGTGGACAGGTGAGGAGAGATTCCGGGGGCCAATCAGGAATCAGGAACAATAATTACAGGGGTTGTTGTCAAAGTAGTATACTTACTTTCTCTCTGCACAGTCCGGGCCCACTTCTCCTATGGACCAACAATGTCATTTAACACATTTTGTTAGTAAACTCGCAGAATATTGACCTGCAAACTTTTTTTTACAATTGTTACTCCACGGCTGAGTTGTCCTTCCACTACTTTTTTTTTTTGTGATTTGGATGAGAATTGCTGTCGCTACGGGGGGGTGGGGGGGGGGGGGGAGTAGTGGGGTCACAATCAGGGAAGAGTACTCACGTAATATCTTTACATTTACATTTTGGGCATTTAGCAGACGCCTTTATCTAAAGCGACTTACAACAAATTTGTCTAAGTAAGTGAATCGTCTATCGTCTGTCCATCAGTCAATGGGTCCATCAGTCAATAGCTCTATGTTGAGCCCTCTCACTGTGTTCATCCTCTCTCTCAACCCCTCTCCTTCTCTCTCTCCCTCTCTCTCCCGCTCTCTCCCGCTCTCTCCCGCTCTCTCCCTCCCTCTCCCTCCCTCCCTCTCTCTCCCTCTCCCAGGCGTTCACCCATCAGAACATTGTTGTTAGTGGTTGTCTCTCCTCTGTCATGGATATAATCTCTGTGCTAACTGCTAACTGGTTCATGACCGTGGAAGAAGAGGATGTTGGGAGCTGTTGACAAGCCTGGCGGGGTGCTGAATGAATGACAGGGGCTTCTGCTCCGTGTTGCTTCAGCTACGGGCGTGGAAACAGTTACACTTGTTACACTGCAGCATTGTCCCTAGACCCATCTCTTAGGCTGTCCCTAGACACATCTCTTTAGACTAAACCTTGACCCATCTCTTTAAGCTGTCCCTAGACCCAACTCTTTAGGCTGTCCCTAGACACATCTCTTTAGACTAAACCTAGACCCATCTCTTTAGGCTAAACCTAGACCCATCTCTTTAGGCTAGGCCTAGACCCATCTCTTTAGGCTAGGCCTAGACCCATCTCTTTAGGCTAGG